>NC_054699.1:3833107-4144357 GCF_016097555.1 Gigantopelta aegis
AATATATTTTCTTGTTTAGAATACCAGGGTCTGTATATTCAATGTGTTTCTGATCGTCTTAATATTTGTAAGAAGCCCAAACTGGATTTTGTCTTCAAATAACTTCGTACATAAGAAAAAACTATATTTTAGGAAATAAGATGAACTTTAACATAGTACAAATATTAGAACGATCAGAAACACGTTTAATATACAGCCACTGATATTTTATGCAGAAAAATATATTTGATATGTAATTACAATCGTTAAAAAGTCTGTTAGTCGATAACGTCTTAAAAATTGCAGCAAACTCGGGAATGTCCCTTTAAAAAGCAGTGCAACAACTTGGACAAAGTCTCTGCGACTCGTACCCGAGGGTTTTGATAACGCCAGATTAAAAGACTATCTCGTAAAAAGTATAAACAAAACAGTTGACAGATTCCATAGGTTATGGCATCGACAGGTTATGGCATCGATCGATATATATATTTGAGAGTGAGAGAGACTGAGAGACAGAGAGAGAGAGAGAGAGAGAGAGAGAGAGAGAGAGAGAGAGAGAGAGAGAGAGAGAGAGAGAGAGAGAGAGAGAGAGAGAGAGAGCACACACACACACACACACATATATATATATATATATATATATATATATATATATATATATATATATATATATATATATACAGTCAAACCTGTCTTAAGCGGCCACACAAGGGAGTAGATAAACGTGGCCGATTAAGACAGGTGGCCGCTGAGTACAGGTTGCCACATATATAGTCTTTAAAACATTTGTTGTTGTTTCTTGTTTTACCGTCTGTACTGCTAATTAACGGATTTGTGCTTCATAGTTGACAATAAATCAACTTTTGACATGTTGTCTCCTTCAGAAATAATGCAAATAGAATATATTAAATTAACCGTTCTCCACAATTTTGTTTTCTTTTTCCATTTAATTATTTAATTCCGACTTCATGCGATGTATTGTTATAGTAAGTGAATCTACAAATGTCAAGCGTAGCCTGCCCAGAGGCAATTAGATACATGTCAGATTCATACTTCCTTAATTGATACACAGTGGAGATGTCGGGACTGAATGGGTACTAGTATTCCTGAAGGTGTGAAGATCAGTTATTTGCTGCACCTTATCGCTGTTGTTAAAATATCCCTTTTATATAAGAGTAAAACTTTACTGTGGCCGCTTAATGCAGGTATTTTAGCGATTTGGGATCCGATTTAGGTGGCCGCTTATTACAGGTGCATTTACATTATAAATCTTTTGGGAGGAAAAAAGTGGCCGCTTAAGGCAGGTGACCGCTGAGTACAGGTGGCCGCTAGGACAGGTTTGACTGTATGTATATATATATATATCAGAAGGTGTTTTGTTGGATTTTTCTTAGTGTCTATCTAATTGGGAAAAGTTAAAAAAAAGGAATTGATTTTATGCTGTTACATGTATATCCATAAAGTGGGAATTTAAAAAAAGGGGGATTTGGGGGGGGGGGGGGGTTGAAGGTAGGTGCCGTTCTGTTTACCCATACACACATTTTTATACAGTGTCAACATGAACGCATTGGGTATTATACAAAATATATTTATTTTCTTTACTGTTAATGTGTTTTCCACCATATCTAAGTATATAAAATACTAGACGGACCTGTGTAGGAATGTCCTGTACACAGCCGTCATCACTCTATATATATTCATATATCATTATTATTATTATTTAAGGAGTGTGTTATTTCTTTTACGTTCATCGGGATATGAACAAAATAAATCATCCGTAAATTGTGTGAATCGGCGAAGCCGTTCTCACATAAATTTGCGGATGATTTTTTTGTTCATACCTAGATGAACGTAAAAGTAATAACAGACAATACTTATAATTAAATTTGAAACACACTTGAGTAATAATAACATTAAAAGTTCATATATATATATATATATATATATATATATATATATATATATACAGTCAAACTTCGTTAACTCGAAGTTGAAGGGGACAACGAAATAGTTAGTTTCAGGGAGTTCGAGTGTTCGAAATTCGTACAGCAGACCTCAGTGAAACTGCATTGCAGTATTATCATTTCGTTGATATCGGATGTTAGCACATTTCTTCTGTGTATATGATAAAACTAAGTAAATATTAACAGAAACGAGATAAATCCGATCAATTTGACGTACATCTCTATGTACTTTTATTGTATTAATTGACAGTAAAGTAAAAAGAGAGAAAAGAAAACTGAAAGCACGTACTTACATATAACCGGAAGTAAGCGATAAATTAAAGTTGATATATTTTTCAAATTTCAAAACAAGGCGGAACGTAACGTTGTAATAAATTAAAAACTGAATGTCGATTAGCACTAAGTACGTTTGTTTACCAAATAAAAAATACATAATATAAATAGCAAAATTATTGTAAATCACAAAAATCATTTTAAAAACCCTCACTAACATAGCGAGACATAACATAACAAATCAAAACGCTGTATGCCAAATAGCACTAGGTTATGTACTTTTTTGCACTCGTTTAAGAGAAAAAACAAACGGCGTTAATTGTTATTACAACAGTTTTTTGAAGATTACAAGACTATCCGTACTTTGTGTAATGAGGCCCGCTGCCGTGTACAAACACCGACAACCCAATGCAGGCATGTAGGATCATTTCGTTCCGCATAGTCGGCGATCTATTATTGTGTAATTACCGCGTGTATCATCGATAGCCGAGACCAGTCGGGACACTCACGCTTGGCTTGGGTGACAATTCATTTTTCTTTAAAGTATTACCGGTACAGTTAAAAGGCTCAGTCACTCCACAAACTTCGAGTTTTGGAAGTGCAATATCCCTCTTTTTTTTTATGGTGGGACCACAAAATTACTTTGAGAGATAGAGTTTTTCGAATGTTCGAAGTTTGAGTGTTCGAAGTCTGTTATTACTAGTTTGTATAGCAGTTTGGCCGGGACCGCGGTTTCACTTCGAGAGATCGACGTTTACGAAAGATCGAAGTTTGAGTTATCGAAGGTCGACTATCTATATATATATATATATATATATATATATATATATATATATATATATATTCTGTTGAGTATTGTCCGAAATATACATATATTTTCTGTATATACAAAATATATATTTATTTATTTATTTACTGTTTACTACCATATCTAAGTAGAGAATACTAGACCGCCCTGTATAGGAACGTTCTGTACATAGCTGTCCTGACTACATATATATTTTTATATATTTACACACGCCACGTTATATATTTTATTGAGTATAATTCGAAATATACATATATTTTCTTTATATACAAAATATAAATTTATTTTCTTTACTGTTAATGTGTTTTCCACCATATCTAAGTATACTAGACCGCCCTGTGTAGGAACGTCCTCTACAGAACCGGTAAGGTTTTGGTCCCTTATGCGTTCACTGGCTTCCCTCCTACAAAATGTACCGAACAAACCCTCGTACTTAGAGTAACATTAAAATCGTTTTCTACGTGAAACGATTACCCACAAACGTTTCCGATATCCATTGGCTGGATATCGGTGGAAAGATAACGAATTTCCCGGACATATGTGATTGGAACAGTTAATAATTGAACAATGGTCATGGCCTCCCATTGCTTTTGCCCCCCAATTTGCAGATAGGTCTATTTTGGCGAGATCTCGCGCAATCTCGTGGTTTGCGTCCTCGAGTAACTCCGCAACGGGCACATGCGCAGTGGAATGAGAAAGAGGTCTATTTGTCCATGATGTACTTAAAATAGGAAGTAGAGTGTGGCCTGTTTTTCTTTCTAAAATAGCAGGAATTAAAATAACAGAATAACGAGCTAAATAACATAAATAAATAAATCTTGAGCAATGACCTTATTTGATATTTGGTGCTTTTAGCAGGTGACCTATTTGACATGTTAGGTCTAAATATGGACTGCTTTTCGAGCTCTGCTAGATGAATGTTCAGGGAACATTTTGTTAGTATTGTGTTGTAAGTGTCGGAGATCGCTACACAATTTTAAAACATTACACAGTAGTTGCTAATCAATTTTCAATTGACTAGTGGAAATATTTCTAATCAAGATTTTGGAAACCAAATGTTTCCTGATGATCTATTTCTTGTGTTAAAATAATGAACAATGCTTTTGGTTTATAGAGCAACTGGGATGGCATCGTTGACAACTTTGATTCTATGAACTTGAAAGAAGATCTGTTGAGAGGAATCTATGCGTATGGCTTTGAGAAACCGTCTGCAATTCAGCAAAGAGCTATTCTACCCTGCATTGAAGGTAAGTCATTCCCCTTCCCCCATCTACATAACTGACACATGGTTATTGACCACTTTATTGAATTCCTATCGCTAGTTCCATCCCTTAAATTTTGTATCATCTTGCAAAATCAGTTAAGTACAAATAAGGAAGTAAATGGTTAATTGATTATAGAAATGCAGTTGCTACAACATGTTATGGTGGCTTTGCTGATTGCAATTGTGAATTCCAAGGGCTGGTGTGTGTGTTTTTTTAGGGTTTTTTTTAAAGATTTCTTTCATTGTAGATAATTTTTTAATTAATATTTGGTTGCCTAAATTTAATAACAGTATACAGTGAAAGCTGTATGTAGCAGCCACTTGATCCAGTTTTAAAACTGCCTAATTCAATATTTGGTGGGCCATTCTCTAACTAGTGGTCCATGGCTGGTAAATCCAAGATTGTAGTATGTGCTGCCCTGTCTGTGGGATGGTGCATATCAAAGATCCCTTGCTACTAATGGGGGAAAATTGCAGTGTTCTCCCATACCAACCAGTGCCCCATGACTGGTAAATCTAAGGTGGTTGTATGTGCTATTCTGTCTGGGAATATGTTTATCAAAAATCCCTTTTTTCTAATGGAAAACTCTGGTGGGTTTCCTCAGACAGTATGTCAGAATTACCAAATGTTAAACATCCAGTATCATTAATCAGTCAATATATTGTAGGTGGTGGTGTTAAATGAAACTAACTTTAACTTTCCTATTTTTGTTTTGTTTTTCAGGTCGAGATGTTATTGCCCAAGCCCAATCTGGAACCGGCAAGACGGCAACGTTTGCCATTTCCATTCTGCAACAAGTGGAGCTTAAGAACATGAGATGTCAGGCTCTTGTATTGGCTCCAACTCGTGAGTTGGCTCAACAGGTATTTATTTACTTTTAGTTTTCTGTGTAATAAATTAAAAAGAACCGATTTCACCAAAAGAAACAACTGGCAATCGGCAATGCCGTAGAGCTTTATTTTGCTGTGAACTACATTAGATTTTGTTTTTTCACAGCAATGTTTTTTTGCCCTGGACATTTTCTTAATTACAAGGGTTGAAGTAAGCGTGCAATCACTGAATTTCAACGGCTATTGTAAATCTGCACCAACTGTTTTACAGAAAGATTTGTCAAAATCGGCCAGCAACTGGTAAATTTGATTTGATATTAACTTCTGTACCATCTGTATATTGGGTTACTGATTAATCACATTGTTTATTAGGTACTTAACATTATCTTTGTGTATTGAAATTGCTATGGAGTTCTGTTTTGAATCAATAAAGCCTACTTCAAAACTGTAACATCCTACAGATGATATATTACTGATTAGTGTCATTGTTTAAAACCTTTGTGGGATTTAACTCTGTCGGTACGGTTCTCACCTGAAGGACGCATTCTAATTCCAATTCTGTCCACTGATGGGTATATCAAAGACTGTGGTATCTGCCATCTTGTCTATGGGAAGATGTATATAAAAGATTCTTTGCAGCTTTCTTCTAAGTAAGACTGTCAAAGTATCAAATCTTTGATAATCCAACAGCTGATCTCAATGTGCTCTAATGGTGTCGTTTAACAAAATAAAACTTGTAAACTTCTGTTAGGGAACCGCTTAACAATACCATCTACTATGAATATGCAGCCTCCTACATTTTTAACATTTTAAAACAAAAACCCATTTATTTTCTATTACTCAAATGAATGGAAAAATCCCATCCTAACTAATTTCCCCCTCAATTGTGATGAATATTTTTATTTGTTAAACATATTATTTAGAAAATAGACTAAAACTACAACCTTCTAAAAAAGCACCATGTAAACGACCTGTGTTTAATATTGGTTGTCAACGGAAGGAGAATAAAAGTGCATTTCATGTGGGTGAGGTGGCAAGTCTTTCTTGACTGTTATCTCAATTTGAGGTACTACAAATTTTCAAAGATGTTTTTATGAAGGAAGTTTTCAGTTTTAAAAGGCAGTTTGTACACCAATAATTACTCTTGGTTGTGCCACAGAATTTGTACATACACTGCCATGTATTGAAAGTTGTTTATAAAAATTGTTAAATGATCAAAAAGACTATTGAAGATGGTAGGTTATGGAAATTACGGTACGCTGATGAATTTCACTTGGACATGAAGTAGGCAATGACCAATTATTATAAAAATACTTGGATACAGCTGTGAGCAAAATATGGTTCTTCGAAGAAAAAGTTCTCAAGACTTACTGTAAAAATACTCTATAAAAGTTATTTGAGGATTCAAATTATGTTACTTTAAATATATATTATATAGTGTTGAACATTCTATTCTGAAAGATATAAATAACAAAAGTTAACGTTCTTTTAGGTTTCTAATTTTCTGTTTATTCTATAGTTTGTTTACAGTCCACTTGCAAATATCACATGGTGTAGGTGTATTGTTTACATAAGTTTTAATTCATAGCTATTCATAGAATTATATTTTTGAAGTCACTTTTAGTTGCCTTTTCAGAAACATTTAGTTTTCAAAACTTTGATTAGCAACATTTGCAGTTATTTAACATTTTATAATTGTATATTGATCTCTGAAACTTGTTACTTTGTGAATCGCGATGCAATACGAACCCAACAGAAATGTTGTCTTTGTGTATAATACGAGTATGACGCCCTTCTAAAAAAAGCACCATGTAAACGGCCTGTGTTTAATATTGGTTGTCAACGGAAGGAGAATAAAAGTGTATTTCATGTGGGTGAGGTGGCACGTCCCTTGACTGTTATCTCAATTTGAGGTACTACAAATTGCTTAATAAATTTTTTTTTAAAGTACTGTGACCTAAATTTGATTTAAATTGTAAATGTATTTGCTCTTCTAGTCTTTTGGGGTGTTTTTTATCATTATGTTCTTGTATTAGGTGTCCAACCCCAAACTATTGTTGATATTAAGGCTTGGATCCATTTGTAAGCAAAATATAGTAATTTGAAGAAAAGGTTGTCAAGATCGTCACTAAAAATTCTTGGAGGAATCAAATTGTTGTCAAGATCGTCACTAAACATTCTTGGAGGATTCAAATTATGTTACTTTTAAAATTTATTCTATGGTGTTAATCATTCTATTCAGAAAGCAATAAAGAACAAAACTTTCAGGTTTCTCTTTATTCTATAGTAATGTTTACCGCCCACCTGCAAATATCACATGGTGTAGGTGTATTGTTTACATAAGTTTTAATTCATAGCTGTTCATAGAATTATTTTTACAGGAAATGTTTAGTTTTCAAAACTTTGATTAGCAACAGTTGCAGTTATTTTACAATTGTATATTGATCTCTGAAACTTGTTACTTTGTGAATCGCGATGCAATACGAACCCAACAGAAATGTCTTTGTATAATACTATGACGCCCTTCTAAAAAAGCACCATGTAAACAGCCTGTGTTTAATATTGGTTGTCAACGGAAGGAGAATAAAAGTGTATTTCATGTGGGTGAGTTAACAAGTCTCTTGACTGTTATCTCAATTTGAGGTACTACAAATTACTTTAATAAATAAATGTGAACTAAATTTGATTTAAATTGTAAATGTATTTGCTCCTATTCTCGTTTTTCTTGGGGGTTTTAAATTAGGTTCTTGAGTTTGGTGCCCAACCCCAAACTATTGTTCTTCAGGCTTGAATACAATTGTAAACAAAATATAGTAATTTGAAGAAAATTTGTCAAGACTCACTCTAAAAATGCACTAGTCTATAAAAGTTTTTTGAGGATTCAAATTAAGTTACTTTAAAAATATATTCTATGGTGTTAAACATTCTATTCACAAAGAAAAAATAAAAATAATTTTTTTGTTCTTTTAGATTTCTCTTTATTCTATAGTAATGTTTACTCTCCACCTGCAAATATCACGTGGTGTGGGTGTATTGTTTACTTTAAAATTTTAAATCATAGCTGTTCATAGAATTATTTTTTTGAAGCTACTTTCAGTAGCCTTTACAGAAAACATTTAGTTTTCAACAGTTGCAGTTATTTAACGTTTTATAATTGCGTATTGATCTCTGAAACTTGTTACTTTGAGAATCACGATTCAATACGAACCCAACAGAAATGTTGTCTAAAGCTGTATAATACTATGACGCCCTTCTAAAAAAGCACCATGTAAACGACCTGTGTTTAATATTGGTTGTCAACGGAAGGAGAATAAAAGTGTATTTCATGTGGGTGAGTTAACAAGTCTCTTGACTGTTATCTCAATTTGAGGTACTACAAATTACTTTATTGAATTATTGTGATTAGTTGGATTTAAATTGTTAATGGATCTGACCCTGTTTTTTGCTTATTTTCTTTGCAGTTTTGTGCCCTTCCCAAACTAATATTTAGAATTAATCCACAGCTTGGAATTCATTTTGTAGAGTTGGAAGTAATCTTTTCTTCTCAAATTTTAATTTAGAAGCAATTACAAGAAATAGAAAAGCCACTATAGAAATTAGGTTTGGACTCTTTATTAGACTTGTAGCGTAATGTTTTTCAGTAGAAAACCTGCATTATCACTCTTGAAAATAATAAATTCTTAATATATCTGGAATACTGTTCAAAATAAATTAGAAAGCAAAAGCTGCTTGATTATCAGGAATCATATTGTATATTCCTCAGTTTTTGATAACAAAAAATATATAACATTTATGTGCAGTTTATAAAAAAAAAAGTAGTTACGATATAAATAAAATTTGATTATTTTTTTTTTATCAGTTTATGCTACTGGTTTTATTTGCCACTTGGTGTACTAAGGTTGTCAATTTGATATATATGTATGTTAATCTTTGCGTAACTCTTGTTATTATAAATGTTTATGCTGCCCTTATTCTTTCCAAATTATTACCTTTGTATATGATACTATCCTACTATCCTTCTAAAAAAGCACCATGTAAACGGCCTGTGTTTAATATTGGTTGTCAACGGAAGGAGAATAAAAGTATCTCATGTGGGTGAGGTGGCAAGTCTGTTGACTGTTATCTCAATTTGAGATTCTACAAGTGTTAGAAGTCTATAATGTAGAGTTAGAAACCATGTGCCATGTTCACACTGAACATTTATATTGACGTAAAACTCGTCCAACATTGTAACAATTTAATAACACATTGGATGCTGGCATCTGTGGAGTTCATATTTAGACTTCCTTCCAGTGTCTTTTAATATTTATTGTTAACATCAGCGGATTAATAATCCAGTGTGCTCTTGGAATTTTTGTTTTTGTGCAGACATATCTCGAGTGCAAAGATGCATATATTCCGAGAGGATACATTTTAGCTATTTGAACTTTTGTCTCTTTGAATTGTTTTTGCCGAGTAAATTTTCTGAATTGCAAGAGGTGAATAATAAAATACTAAACTTGCATCTTGCTTACAGATCCAGAAAGTAGTGCTTG
Organism: Gigantopelta aegis; assembly: GCF_016097555.1. NCBI lineage: Eukaryota > Metazoa > Mollusca > Gastropoda > Neomphalida > Peltospiridae > Gigantopelta > Gigantopelta aegis. The sequence goes on from NC_054699.1 coordinate 3,842,762, forward strand.
CCCTGGGTGACTACCTGGGATCGCAGTGTCATGCCTGCATCGGTGGCACCAACGTGCGTGATGACATCAAGAAGCTGGAGAGTGGGGTGCACGTGGTGGTCGGCACTCCAGGCCGCGTCCATGACATGATCAACAGGAAAGCGTTGGGTAAGAGAATTGCTACAGTTGGACTACATTAAAATATATATATATATATATATATATATATATATATATATATATATATATATATATATAATCTGTGTAAATTGAAGCAGGCAGGGGCCCAAGGGGATTGCCCCCTGCCCTACCAACTATTTTTGATCAAACAATATATACTACAAATAGAAAAAATGCAGACCTATCCCGTCCACCTCTTAAGGACCTTTAAATTATACTTTCCAAAACCTAGATAGTGCACCTGTGAAGAGAAAAAAAATTCAAAATAGGTTAAGTGTAATTGCAGATTTTAAAATTATTTACTTTATATATTAAGTTTAATCTAAAACAAAATTTTTTTTTATACTATTTCTGAAACTACTAGTTAGACAATTCATTGGGGAAATTCCTATGTCTAATGTACATGTTGGATTCTAATGTACATGTTGGATGACGTGATGTTTGTATGATATTGTACTTTTCCCAGCAGCTCTTTACACTGTACTTTTACATAATTCTATGGGTTTTATTCTTAATGTAAGTGATGTTTTCATAATCATACCTTTATTTGCAATAGCCAATGTGTGTTGCTGTGCTGGAGTATCGTTAAACATTACCCTTTAGACTACTGGCTTAATTTTTGATAAAAACCATGTTGAGTGGGTACAATATAGTAATTTTTACTCTAGATATACAGTCAAATCCACTTAATTGGATGTCGGATTATTGTATATTTCGGATATTTGAATATGTTTGTCCTGCACGGAACCATTTGCCATTATGACAATACAAAATCCAACGGTTAATTGGATGTGTTTTTTAACGTGTTTTCGGATATTTCAATATAAAATTATCCTTGCCGAATGGCAATTGCATGTAAAACATAGGAAAGTTTGTGTTACTTGATGTGTTTTTGTAAAATTTATGATCGTACGTAATACCATACTATCGTACATGCAGAAATGAATACTTTCAATTTTATTTAATTTCATTGTTAAAAAAAGAGAAAAGACTTACAACAAACTTGTTTTCTTGTTTCTTAAATTATTTCGGTTGACTAATTATTAATCAATACATTTACTAATTACATCGTAATTATCCATGAACTCTGAGATTCATCTCAAATGTGACCCAATGGCCGAGACAATGCAGGACAATCAAGGATCAAAGTAGGTCATTCCCACCTTGTTGGCGGCGATGTGCGTTTCGTAAGCAGGCATCCCTTAATCTCATGTCGGCCACTTTTGAAGCAGTATGTTTAATCCATAAATAAACACTTGTAAGATATTTTTCTCTATGAATTGTCGGTGACAGTAACAAACAAAAGCCGTTTGCTACTAGTGTTATTTTTAGCGGGATCTTTTGATCACGTGATTTTTCCTCTGCAGCTCACAATGTGAGGCCCCATTTGGGGTGACCGATTATGGTGATTACTGTTTAAATTGTTAAATGCCGACAAAAGGTAAGTTGTAGGAGATTTTCTTGGCAAGTTGGATTAATCATCTTTTGGCTATAAATATTGACAAGAACTTTTTTTTTTCACAATGTCAACATGGCAAGTAAACGGAAACGAAACGATCTATCTTTGGCTCAAAAATACGACGAGATATGTGCCCAGTATCTCACCAATGCTAACCCAGAATGAAAAAGACAGAGAACGGGAAAAGCAGCCAATGTGGAGAAGGCCTTATCAGAATGGTTTTCTGTCGCCAAACAAAAAGACATTCCAATATCGGGCCCAATATTAGCGTTTGTGTTTGTGTTTTTCCTTCTGTAAAATTGAATAACGGCCTTTCACTTATTTGACTTTGGCCAGTCTAGTTTACCTGTCAAATCAGTTACAAATGCACACAGATAATAGTCAGATAGACGTCCTGGTAAAATACAGAACATGGAAATGACTACTTATTCAAGATTATATTGGGTGGTGGGGGTGGGGTCTTGTTGCATTTGATTTACAAATGTACAAAGAAGCTAATAACGGCCGTTTAATTATCAAGAAGTTAATAACGGTCTTTTAATTATTTGACTGTGGCCAGTCTAATTGAGCTTCCAGTGGTTTTATCTGGGTCATTAGATGTTTAGTCACTTCTACTTCTAGGCATACAAACAGCATTAACTGTTGCTTCTTGTATTTATCAAGTTTATAGACAAGTTTATAGACAAAACTAGAGTCACAATATGGAACTTGGAATCGATATTTTATTAACACAAAATACTTACCGGTTTCTGACGAAAATTCCACATGTCATGAGGCCCAAATTGGGAGAATCGTAATTAGGGTTTGCATAAATCAACAAGAGGTCTTAATTGGGTATATCGTATATCGAAATTGTACCTTCGGTTTATTGAATATGTCGCTTATTTGAATATAATTTTGTTGCACGAGGCACATCCAAATAAGCGGATTTGACTGTATTAACTTAAATGTTTTATTTTTTACTCTTGATATATTAACTTAAATGTTTTATAAGTACCTATCTGAATTGGAAAGTATTATTTTCGTGTTTTTTTTTTTTTTTTGGTGATTAAAATTAGGGGGAAAATCTAAAAAGTTGCGTTTACTTGCAGGTATTTATGGCCAGCTGTCCAGTATTTATACCCATTATTCCCAATAACAGTGTTTTCTGACCAAAATTTAAAAAACCCAAACTAATTGCGATTCATATCCCAATATATGGTGATTTTCGTTGTTGGTAAAGCTATCAAATTTGTTGTCCAATTAGCTGTCACTTATAAATCTTAATTATTTATGATTTGATGGTGTAATTGGAAAATTCTTAGTGCATAATATTTCTGTTCACAACTTTTATCACAGATAAATTCAACTTGTTTTCCTAAAAGATTCAACCACAAGTTGTAGTCCCAGCTAATACAGCCTTTAAATCCTTAAACTATTTGTTTTGTTACATGTAACAAAACAAAAAATGAATACATGCTAGCATTTGTTACAGTACATGATGTTACAGAGGTTTTTTTTGTTGTGTTCAGATACCGCAGACATCAACATGTTTGTGCTGGACGAGGCTGATGAGATGTTGTCTCGTGGATTCAAAGATCAAATTTACGATGTCTTCCGACACATGAAGGCAGACATTCAGGTGATCCTGCTGTCGGCCACCATGCCCAGCGACGTGCTGGAGGTGACCCAGCGATTCATGCGCGACCCCATCCGCATCCTCGTCAAGAAAGACGAACTCACCCTGGAGGGTATCCGCCAGTTCTACATTCAAGTGGAGCGAGAGGTACCGCTTATACTAATCATGCTGGGTGTTTTGTAAGAGAATGGAAATCCATGATATATTCTGATCTCTCTCCATCCCTCTCTCTCTCCCTCCCTCTCTCTCTCTCCCTCCCTCTCTCTCTCCCTCCCTCTCTCTCTCTCTCTCTGTGTAGTCCTTAACCATATGTCTGACACCATATAACCGTAAATAAAATGTGTTGAGTATGTTGTTAAATAAAAATATTTCCCTTCATTCCATGATGCATTCTATCTGAGACCATATTTTGTGTTGGTAGTCTGGGTTTTACTGCTACTCTAAAACCAAACCTGTCCTTCTTTCCCTGCTAAGCTTTCTTTATCTTTATTTCTAAAACCTGTGCTGGTTGTTAAAAAAAAAAGTCATGGTCTACTGGTTTTCTTCCATCTCTCTCACACCACACACAAATAACTAGTAAAAATGTCTACCAACCATTCTTGCAGTATATGCTATGCTTTGTGTACAAGTTACTTGAATTGTAAATTTACGCACTGTACTTTGTTTCAGGAATGGAAGCTTGATACCTTGTGTGATCTGTACGAAACACTGACCATTACTCAGGCTGTTATTTTCTGTAACACAAGAAGGAAGGTCGACTGGCTCACAGAAAAAATGACTGCCCGAGATTTCACAGTGTCCGCCATGGTTTGTATTAAATAGGCACTTCAGAGGACTTTTGCTCCCATTGTAACTTATTTCCAAATAATACAGGTTTTTAACAACTAAAATTGCATTTTTTAAATAAAAAAAATTTACCCATGAACTTGGGAGATGTCAGAATTTGTTTTCCTGACCTTTCTTTAGTCTATGAATAATTGATTTTCATTTTCAGTATAGCGATATGCAGGGCTAGCGCTGTCGTTCACCCAAGTCGCCAATTGTGAATTTTTTTTTTGGCAAAAGTGCGCATCACGATTTTTAGAACCAAACATTTTCAAACAGTTTTGTTCATTTGACCGCCTCACGGTGTGAATAAGCGCTATTTGCATGTCCACATAGCCAGTCTACTATTCAGTAATTTACTGCCAGCTGCTTGTTGTAAAGTTAAAAAACGCGATTAAATAAAATGAAATACTGTTTAAGACATGTTGCATTTTTTATATTGAATGTTTGCTTACTGGCAACAAGAAGTTTTACTTTTTATTAGTCATGTTTTGTCGTATCGGTTAATGTTGTAAATCTGGGTCACGTGGTTGAGTTCCTTTCCATGAAGTGGATACATTGATGAGGAATACATATTGTTTCTTACTTATATACAATCATCATTAGTTAACATTCTACGTTTACAGATTATATTTCAAACATATTAAATGGCGAAATTTTCAGATAATTTGCTTTGTAAAAGTGTGCCGCCGCCACCCCCCCTTTTGTCACCTTCCTGCGCTCGTGTATTATTACAGGTAAGTTAGGAGGGTAGTTACAAAACGAGGTCATGGGGTAGGATATGATCAAGAGTTGCGCACTTAAAAAAATAAATAATAATTCTTCATAAAATATAACAGCCAGTCTGGACATTTTGTTTCTTAAAAATAAGATTTTTCTATTATATATACAATAATACATCTATTTATTACCAAAGAGATTAAAGATACATGCCTACGGGCCTGTGACATTGGAACAATATCTGGAGTGGTAGCACAGTCTCTGGTGGGACTAGAGTTTTTATCTTTTACATATAAAGCACAAAAGATAATGATGACCAAAATAAGAACAGAAAATCTAATGTTTATACATTAATAATGTTGGTAAAATTAATGCCAGTGACAGGAAAAGAAGGAAGTGGTTAGGAGACAATTGATAAATAATAATATATAGGGGTGAGTCTTGTCATTACAAAACATAGCAGGGTTACAAAAAATAGTCGGATCTTGCGGTATGTAATTGTTGAACATCTCCATAATTGGACATTTATAAACTTTTGTCATTAAAATGTTTTTTGATGTCTCATCATATTTTTTAAAAATTGTAATAAAAACAAAAGGGTATTGGGTCCTTACATTTCACACTTTTGGTGCAAAAATATATGTCTAGTGTATATCTTAGTCCGGTGAATCTTTTGGGGAACATATATATCAAATCAAAATTCACTTGCTTCTTTCAAATTACAGAGAAACATACAATTCATTATCTGATGCATACAATAAGTAAAATTGCCTCTTTTGTGATATATACCACTCGTGGTGCACTGACGTCAATGAGCCCATCGACTGGGATTGACCCTAGCCAGCCCTAGACGTCGGCAGCATTTCCTTATTAGATTACAAGACATAACTGAATAATAAGTACATTTTAGCATATACTATATTATAAAGAACGAGATTTAAAAAAAAAATCTTTTGACTGAAATGCCAATATGTTACTTGCGAATATATATTTAGATTGGTGAAAGAAATTGAAGATTGGCAAATTTTTTGGCGAACAAAAATAGCAACCCAGGGCTAGCCCTGATATGGATCAGAAAGAACACGACACCTTATAAATAGTCTGCGAATATTTGATTTTTATTTTTAGCATGGCGACATGGATCAGAAAGAACGTGACCTCATCATGAGGGAGTTCCGCTCGGGCTCGAGTCGAGTCCTCATCACCACCGACTTGCTGGCACGAGGAATCGATGTGCAGCAGGTTTCGCTTGTCATCAACTACGACTTGCCTGCCAATCGGGAGAACTACATTCATAGGTTAGTGTGAAAGATAAAACAAGTATTAAATAGAGAATAATATATGAGTGGCTGTTAAGATACCATTTATCTTACAAGCTGTTTTAAAATGTATCTTAAGAAACGAAAGTGAGTTTGATACATTTTTAAACAACGAGTTGTAAAATAAATAGTTTCTTAATGGACACGAAAGTATTATTCTATGTCTTACATATCCTCAAAAAACATGTTTTACGCAAATTTTAATATATTCGACTAAAAGTTATTTAAATCCCTAGCACGTACGCCTCACAAACAAATGATTGTCAGGTTAATTATGTCACAGTGTAATCGATTTTGATTGTGATGTTTTTTGCATTGGATGTATGGCATTGGTGACCTAGGAGTAGCCAGTCATATGTCTTGAAATTGTTAACACACGTACATGTGTAAACAAGTATGACTGGTATGTCGAAGGCCGTGATATGTGCTATTCTGTCTGTGGGACGATGCATATAAAAGATCCTTTGCTACTAATGGAAAAATGTAGCGGGTTTCCTGTCTATGACTATATCAAAATTACCAAATGTTTGACATCCAATAGACGATAATTAATAATAAATCGATGTGCGTAAATAAAACAAACTTTAGGCAATTTTAAAAAGTTGTTTATAAACAGTAGCCTGACTCGCTGATTGTAGTAGTAATTTTGTCAATATTTTATCTTTATTTCCCACATTTCTAAACACTCGTTTTCTTTTCCCATTAAGCACATTTACAAAAAAAAAAAAACCCCAAACAATTCAAACCTGATAACTGCAAGTATGTTACATGCGTTTGATGGAATACGCAAAAACAAAATGGCTTATCTCGTCTCTGGATTACCTGTCAGTTTCATCTTATTATTTGGGGGGAAAAAACACTACGATAAACCTAGAATTTTCCAACAAAAATGCCAATAATTACCAAAAAAAATTGGCCAAATTAAAATGCAACTTGTCAACTGTTGAGCTATGTAAATGGGTTACACATTTTTTTCAATTTTCCTTGCTGTATCTGTCAAAATAAGCAAATGGCCATGGTTTAAACTGAGCGGGGGTATAATTCACTAAAATCTCGCAATTTTGCGATCTCGTAGGTGCAATGCTAAAAGCCTAAGAGAGCTTTGTGAATTTTACACAGTGATCTTAGTGCTAAGATCACATCTTAGTGCTAAGATACCTTAAGTACATTGTACACTTAAGGTGATCTTAGTGTTAAGATTGGTTCATGGAACCAGGGCTCTGGTGCGTTATTAAACCAGTTTTATTATTTTCCGTTTTCAGAATAGGAAGAGGAGGCCGATTTGGACGAAAAGGAGTTGCCATCAACTTCGTGACAACAGAAGACACCCGAACCCTCCGAGATATTGAACAGTTTTACAATACCCGAATTGAGGAAATGCCAATGAACGTGGCTGATCTTATTTAACTTAAACTATATATAGGTGAATTGTGCGTCGGATGCTAACATATTTGATGACAAGATATCTGGCAGAAAAATTAAATCTTCGTCTTGTTTTGTAAATGTGACTATATCGGTCATTTGTATGTCTATTGTCAATTCTCTCAATATCATGCCTAAGAAATTTACCCGAGTTTATGAACTTTACAAGTGCTGTTGGGAGAATGAAAATTGTAATTGTATCTATATTATCAGTGTACATGTTTGGAGTGTCCTATGTTGTATGAATAGATTTTAATTTTTTTTTTTTTGCAGTCGGTTATCCGTTTGCTTTTCACAAAGCGAATGAACTAAAAAAAAAAAAAAAAAAAACTTTTTTGCAATGTCATTGTGCACTTATATTGAAGAAGAAGAAGAAGAAAAATAAATAAAAATTTCACAAAAAAAATGGAAAATTTCTCATTTAAAAAAAACGGTGAAATGAAAAAACGTGCTGTACAGAGATCATGTATTTCATAAGTGTTGTTGCATTGTGTATGTATGTATTTGTAAAATAGCGGAGCGCCAAGGCGATCCGTGACCAATATTTTGGTCATTTAAGACTATGGTTATATGAATGTTCTGTCAAATAAATATACTAGATGTAATTAAAAATCTTTCAAACATTCAGTGCTTGGCCTTGAATTTGTCTCAATATTAACGTTGGTTTTTGCCAGGAAAGGCAAGTGATCACCCCCTGTTCGTCATGCACCTGGAAGGATGTAGAAGAGCTGCAAATTGATCACCTACAATAAATCTCTTTAATTAATTTTATTTAAAACTCCGTTTACTCACCTGGCAAGATTGATGAATAGAATACATTGTTACAAAAATATATATACATAGAATGTTTGTCGTAGCATTGTTCAGTTATGATTCATGGTTGGCAGGGGCGTAACTATACTTTTGAAATGTGTACTCGAGAAAATGGTTTCGCCACTCAAAATCAAAATCGTGCCATTCAGTCGCTAGTAATTGCAATCTGTAAAACTTATTTTCTTACAAACGCTTGTATTTGTCAAATTGGTATGATGTCGTTACTACTGTCATATGAAACCGAAGCTTTGAATGATGATGGGGATTCCCGTAAAGTGGAGCGTTAATATGTAACGTTGAGAATTTAGTGCGATTGTTGAAAAAAAAAATGTACTAAATAAGCAAAATTGCTAATAAGCAGAAACATTTTGTACTCAAATGAGTACATTGCGTTGGTTAGTTTTTACCTCTGCAAATTTTTTTTTTATGTGAATGATTGTGTATCAAGGGTGGGAATTTGTGAACTATAAAAAGGGGGTTCCGGAAATTCTTGAAATCCTAGGTTAAAATCTCTGCCATCTGTTACATTTTGGAGGAAAAGACGATCAAAATGCGAGGAAACGCAATGTTTCATGAGAGGAAAACTGATCCGAGGAGAATTCCCACCCCTGATGTATGAAATTGTGCATGTCGCGATTGGTGGGTTTTTAGTAAACTTTTATCCAACGTCATATTTGAACGACCAGTGAGAAATGGAACTGAAATTAATGTTACATTTGCAATTATTAAAGCCCTAATCAAAATTTTATCAAGCCATTTTTTGCTGATTGCATGATTCATGACGATCTCTAGAATAAAACTGAATTAGCGTTATTAGCTGTTATTGTATATAAACAACAACAATTAACATTAAAAAGTTTCCTTTTACAGAATAACCTGCCCAGTGCAATATTGGGCTCTTCATATAGGTTTCCAAGGAAAACCGAGAATGTATGTACATGATGTGACGCGGGTTGGGTGGGGGATGAATCCAGTGAAAGCGACCGATCCTACATACAACAGGGTTTTTATGTACTTATTTTAGGCACTGGTTGTAACGCGGGTTGGGTGGGGGATGAATCCAGTGAAAGCGACCGATCCTACATACAACAGGGTTTTTTATGTACTTATTTTAGGCACTGGTTGTAACGCGGGTTGGGTGGGGGATGAATCCAGTGAAAGCGACCGATCCTAAATACAACAGGTTCTTTTATGTATTTATTTTAGGCACTGATTGTAACGCGGGTTGGGTGGGGGATGAATCCAGTGAAAGCGACCGATATTAAATACAACAGGTTCTTTTATGTATTTATTTTAGGCACTGGTTGTGACGTGGGTTTGGGGGGGGGGGGGGGGATGAATCCAGTGAAAGCGACCGATCCTAAATACAACAGAGGTTTTTATGTACTTATTTTAGTTAATGGTTGTGACGCGGGTTGGGTGGGGGGATGAATCCAGTGAAAGCGACGGATCCTACATACAACAGGGTTTTTTATGTACTTATTTTAGGCACTGGTTGTAACGCGGGTTGGGTGGGGGATGAATCCAGTGAAAGCGACGGATCCTAAATACAACAGTTTTTGATGTACTTATTTTAGGCACTGGTTGTAACTCGGGTTGGGTGGGGGATGAATCCAGTGAAAGCGACGGATCCTACATACAACAGGGTTTTTTATGTACTTATTTTAGGCACTGGTTGTAACGCGGGTTGGGTGGGGGATGAATCCAGTGAAAGCGACGGATCCTAAATACAACAGTTTTTGATGTACTTATTTTAGGCACTGGTTGTAACTCGGGTTGGGTGGGGGATGAATCCAGTGAAAGCGACGGATCCTACATACAACAGGGTTTTTTATGTACTTATTTTAGGCACTGGTTGTAACTCGGGTTGGGTGGGGGATGAATCCAGTGAAAGCGACTGATCCTACATACAACAGTTTTTGATGTACTTATTTTAGTTACTGGTTGTGACGCGGGTTGGGTGGGGGATGAATCTAGTGAAAGCGACCGATCCTGTGAGTTGTCACACCTCAGGCGAGCGCTCTACCACTGGGCTTTTGAGAGAAGGTTCAAAGCCCAATACATGCTCCCACCCAGAGCGAGTTTTAATGACTCATTGGGTAGGTGTAAGACCGCTACGCCTTCTTCTTTCTCACTAACCAGTAACAACTAAACCAAGGGGTCTTTGACAGACAACCCAGATAGCTGAGGTGTGTGTGTCCAGGACAGCGTGCTTGAACCGTAATGGAATATAAGCACGGAAATAAGTTGAAATTAAAATAAGGCCGTATCTGGCTGGAGAGGGGTCGGCAAGAAGACTGATGCACCCCTTGAAAAAAATCTCTGTTCTTTATATTTTAAACTGACCATTTTAACTAGCCTACGTGGAAAATAACCTTTAATGCCTAATGATGGCTGCTGCTATTTCATATTTTGAACTTGTGCATACTTTTACCGGGCTCGGTGGCGTCGTGCTTAGGCCATCGGTCTACAGGCTGGTAGGTACTGGGTTCGGATCCCAGTCGAGGCATGGAATTTTTAATCCAGATACCGACTCCAAACCCTGAGTGAGTGCTCCGCAAGGCTCAATGGGTGCACCAACCAGTGATCCATAACTGGTTCAACAAAGGCCATGGTTTGTGCTATCCTGCCTGTGGGAAGCGCAAATAAAAGATCCCTTGCTGCCTGTCGTAAACGAATAGCCTATGTGGCGAGAGCGGGTTTCCTCTTAAAAAAAGAAAAAACAAACCAGTGTCAGAATGACCATATGTTTGACGTCCAATAGCCGATGATAAGATAAAAAATCAATGTGCTCTAGTGGCGTCGTTAAACAAAACAAACAATCTTTACTTTGTGCATACATTTTTCATCTCTAGTGAAACTTGCACATTCTGATTCATTATAATTTTTTGTTTTGTTTTAGAAGTGACAGAAAAACAGCTGTGGTGGCAGTACCACCACGGATGCACTCAACACATTTTATTTACGGTTATATGGCGTCGAACACAGATATTGTGAGAGAGAGAGAAAACCTGCTGTCACCACTTCATGGGCTACTCTTTTCTATTAGCAGCAAGGGATCTTTTTTATGCACCATCCCACAGACAGGGCAGTACATACCACGGTCTTTCTTACACTAGCTGTGAAGCACTGGTTGAAACGAGAAATATCCCAATGGGTCCACCGATGGGGATTGATCCTAGACCGACCGCACATCAAGTGAACACTTTACCATTGCGCTACATCCTGCCCCGTATGATGACGGGTGCCACTGGCTGGGCAGGAGATCAGGCACGGCGGAGCAGGGGGTGGGGGGGGGGGGGGCTGAATAAAAAATATTGGTAGTAACCCCCCTAAAAATTTCAGTCAGCCGCCCCCCCCCCCCCATGTCTGAATATGCTCATTTCCCGCGAAAACCTGATATCACCACTGTTATGACAGTGATTCATGAGTGCAGTTGTCATCACTTATTCTAATTAGCTCTGTCTGGTTCTAGTTTTGATTTAGTAAACTAGTCAGGGAGTAGCAGTCGTCTTTTTGGCGGCGCAAGAGTGACGAACTGTCCAATAAAGGATCTCCTCGGGAATCACTGTCCTATAAACGAGACATTACGGTTTTTGCAGATATTTACGGTCTCGATTTCCTTTTACTGCATGTCCTTCCAACTGATACCCTCTCCACTTATTTTAAGCTAAATTCAGATCTGATAATGCCTGATCTTATAACAATACATCAAATAAAAATGTTGCATTTATTAAATAATACAGATAATAATTAATTGTGCATACATTATTACTCCCAATAAGATCTGCAGCTACTTTTACTCCGATGCACTATGATCCGGAAGTTCTGATTTTATGCATGGCGACCCATTGGGTCATTCAACATCAAATCAGTTCCCAACATTAATAATGTTAACGGTGTGTCACGATTTAAGTTCCATAAAAAAGAGGTATAGCACGCTTAGTTAATGTGGTAAGAAAACAGGGTGTCACATGGTATTAATAGATTTTAGAACGGCATTAATATTTTATACACCTCGAACTTTGACACGGATGTTCCTGATTTGATGCAGGCATAATTTCTACTTTCAGTTTGACCAAACATTTTGTCGATCGTAATGGGAACAAATTAATGGTCATAAACAGTATAAAATGATGTCAGTTAAAAACATATTAAAGATAAATGTCAACAAACTGAACATTGTTACTTGAAAAGTAGTTTTTCATATTTTAAAAACACTAAATCTTCCACATCATTCAGCATTGACGGTAGTCCGAAGGAACGTCGAATACTAATTCATCAAGATAAACGTCTCCAGCACGATATTTATTATTGTGATGTTTATCGCAGGTCCAATAAATGTCAAAATGTTAAAAAAACGGACCGTAGGTGTTTACCTTGGTGAACTAGTCGAATACTAGAATGTGTGGTTCTTCTAATGTGTGGTTAAGAAAAGTGTTGATATAATGTGCACCGTGCACTACACTTGACAGTAAAAACAACAATAAAAGTAACAATATTACACATAATAGAACAATATTATACAAGTCATTGGCGTTACAGATAATGGTTGCCACGATTACTAAATTATATTAACAATCGTGGTTTTCACGAATATTTAAAATGCAGGGGCATGAACTAAAAATGGGGATGGGGGAGGAGATGAGATACCATTTTTGGTTTGTTAATTTTCATTAATGTTAATATAATTTTCACATCACACATAAAGTTAAACATCAAGGTATTTCTTGTTTTTAATTCCTTTTTTTTTTCCCCACAGAAAATGAGATGCTATGGTGGACAGATTTGAAAATATGCATCTGAGAGTTGAGATTTTAACTGCGATCAAAGATTTTGGTTTTGATGTTCCATCACAAGTTGAAGGGAAATCTGTTGTTACATGTATCAAAGGTACAGAGCAGTAAAAGTAGGGTAGTCTAGTACTGACTCTAGTGGTGTTGTTAAACAAAACAAACTTTGAAAACAAAACAAACTTTGTAATAGCTAATACTAAGGATGCACAATATTTTCAATACAATGCTCGAGATTAAATATCTTGGCCAGTATCCCAGTTGGATACTAACATTCCAAAATCTGGTATCCCACCTGAGAATTTAGTATTATATGGCATCCCAGTGGGATACTGGGTTCTTGAAGTCTGGTATCCAAAATTAAATTCTGATATCCCCGGGATATCGGGATACCGTTAATCTCGAACACTGCAATATACCTATATATTATGATTTGAAAGGCAGATAATATGTATTGTGATAACAAACCGTCCTTAAAATAGTGTTGATGCTGTTGTAAATAATATATTATGATACTTATCGCGATACAGGGACCCGGTGTAACAGCCCAAAATGTACCCCCGCCAAACTATACCTGGGGTTAAAGTGGGCTAGCCTGTTTTATACCCCTAACCCTAACCCTCATTTTTTATTACTAACCTGTATACAAAATAAATAAATAATAATAATAATGCTTCAAAAGAAAAGCAACTGAGGTATATTCTGGGCTAGCTTATTTTATACCCCGGGGTATATTCTGGGATAGTCCAGTTTATACCCCGGGTATAGTTTGCCAGGGGGGGGGGGGTACATTTTGGGCTGTTACACCAGTATGGGGATATATCGCGATACAAAAATTTAATACCCATGCCTATTACAGCCAATCCTAGAGCAAAGTAAAAGTTTTGATTTGTTTAACAAAACCTCTAGATAGTAGAACACACTGATTCTTTAATCATCGGCTGTTGGATGTCAAACATATGGTAGTTTTGACATAGTCTTAGAGAGGAAACTTGCTACATTTTCCATTAGTAGCGAGTGATCTACAAATTAATCAACCCAACACATAATCTTTACATAACGATAACACACTCAAAAATATTATTCAAAGCCATATGACCATAATTAAAATGCGTCGAGTGCCTCGTTAAATAAAATATTTGTTTCTTTCTTTAGAAATATTAAACTTGTAATGTGCTGCCATTTGGTATAGGCAGTATATAGTTTATTTGGTATAGGCAGTATATAGTTCATTTGGTATAGGCTGTATATAGTTCATTTGGTATAGGCAGTATATAGTTCATTTGGTATAGGCAGTATACACCGGTAGTTCATTTGGTATAGGCAGTATATACCGGTAGTTCATTTGGTATAGGCAGTATATAGTTCATTTGGTATAGGCAGTATGTAGTTCACTTGGTATAGGCAGTATGTAGTTCATTTGGTATAGGCAGTATGTAGTTCACTTGGTATAGGCAGTATATAGTTCATTTGGTATAGGCAGTATGTAGTTCATTTGGTATAGGCAATATGTAGTTCATTTGGTATAGGCAGTATGTAGTTCATTTGGTGTAGGCAGTATGTAGTTCATTTGGTATAGGCAGTATGTAGTTCATTTGGTATAGGCAGTATGTAGTTCATTTGGTATAGGCAGTATGTAGTTCATTTGGTATAGGCAGTATGTAGTTCATTTGGTATAGGCAGTATGTAGTTCATTTGGTATAGGCAGTATGTAGTTCATTTGGTATAGGCAGTATGTAGTTCATTTGGTATAGGCAGTATATAGTTCATTTGGTATAGGCAGTATGTAGTTCATTTGGTATAGGCAGTATATAGTTCATTTGGTATAGGCAGTATGTAGTTCATTTGGTGTAGGCTGTGTGTAGTTCATTTGGTGTAGGCAGTGTGTAGTTCATTTGGTGTAGGCAGTGTGTAGTTCATTTGGTGTAGGCAGTGTGTAGTTCATTTGGTGTAGGCAGTGTGTAGTTCATTTGGTGTAGGCAGTGTGTAGTTCATTTGGTGTAGGCAGTGTGTAGTTCATTTGGTATAGGCAGTATGTAGTTCATTTGGTATAGGCTGTATGTAGTTCATTTGGTATAGGCAGTATGTAGTTCATTTGGTATAGGCAGTATGTAGTTCATTTGGTATAGGCAGTATGTAGTTCATTTGGTATAGGCAGTATGTAGTTCATTTGGTATAGGCTGTATGTAGTTCATTTGGTATAGGCAGTATGTAGTTCATTTGGTATAGGCAGTATGTAGTTTCCCTAAGAATCTACTGAGTGGCATTTAGCTCCGTCGGTTGAGTGCTCACTTGAGGTGCTCGCGTCGCAGGATCGAACCACCTCGCTGGATCCATTCAGCTGATTGGCTTTTTTCTTGTACCAACCATTGCACCACAAAGGCCATGGTGTGTGCTTTCCTGTATGTGGGAGGAAAGTGCATATTTAAAAGATCCCTTGCTACTAATGGAAAAATCTAGTGGGTTTCCTCTGATGACTATGAGCCAGAATTACCAAATGTTTGACATACAATAGCCGATGATTAATTAATCAATGTGCTCTAGTGGTGTCATTATATAAAACAAACTTCTTCCCTTTGAATTTTTACAGACTTTGTCATGAAAAAACTAAGGGGAGTGATTCATAGCTCCCCTAATTTAAATTTAAGATATTCGGGGCTTACACAAGACTAAATTTTATTTTACCCAATTTTCAGAAATGTGGAGTATAAATTTCCTTGAACATTATTTTAAAAAGTGGCTAATTTAAAGAAAATTTTAGTATTCTAAAACTAAATGTTGTAGTCACTTTGTATAAATTTTACCAAATGGGGGCCGTTCAAATATTACCTAACACTTTTTTTGTCATAATTAGACACTCTCTTCCCCCTCCCCCCCCCCCCGTAATGCTCCATAATGCTAGACCATACACCCCTCAAAATATTATGTAACACTTGGAGACATCCCCACCCACCCCACCATTTCTATTCACAAAAAAATAATGCGATAGATGTAAATTAATTTTAACGTACTGTTTTGAAATCTGGAAAAAAAGCAGATACGTACTTCAACTCAATGTGTAATCCTTATTGTGTGTATGTACATCTAGCTATAACTACATGTGTTAAACATTGTCAGCGTGACAGAGCGTTTATGAATAACAGAAAATTTTACTGATAAATAAAGAGCATAATGCTACATAACATTTGGACCTGCACTCACCCCCATAACGCTACATAACATTTGGACCTGCACCCACCCCCATAATGCTACATAACATTTGGACCAGCACCCACCCCCATAATGCTACATAACATTTGGACCAGCACCCACCCCCATAATGCTACATAACATTTGGACCTGCACCCACCCCCATAATGCTACATAACATTTGGACCTGCACCCACCCCCATAATGCTACATAACATTTGGACCTGCACCCACCCCCATAATGCTACATAACATTTGGACCAGCACCCACCCCCATAATGCTACATAACATTTGGACCTGCACCCACCCCCATAATGCTACATAACATTTGGACCTGCACCCACCCCATAATGCTACATAACATTTGGACCTGCACCCACCCCCATAATGCTACATAACATTTGGACCTGCACCCCCCCATAATGCTACATAACATTTGGACCTGCACTCACCCCCATAACGATGATGATTGGAAAACGGTAAATACAATACCTTTTCGCTGCACAGATAGTACATAATTAAGATGGTTTCAATACAAGATTATTCATAGGATATTGCCTACAAATAAGTTTTTACATAACATAGGATATATTGATTCACCTCTTTGCTCCTTCTGTAAACATGAAATATCAACACTAATACACCTATTTTGGGAATGTACTGACGTTAGGCATATTTGGGAACAATTAAAGCTTTGGATGCAACAAAAACTGGTATAATAATGAACTTTACAAAAGAAAATATAATTTTGGGATTTAAGACGAGTAACAATGATCCTATTAATGTTATTATATTAATAACTAAACAGTTAATATTTAAAAGTCATTTAAAGTGTCTCATCCCAGATTTTACATGGATACAAAAGGAGCTGAGTCTATATTATAATGTAACAAAAAGCGTGGCATTCTCTTGTTGCAATTATGATAAGTTTGTAAAATTCTGGTCTATATGTCACAATTTATTCAAGGATTAATTATATATATGCAGTCAAACGTTGTTATCTCGATGTTGTAGGGAATGAACAAAATGGTCCAAGATTTGAGGTAACTGTGGACTGAGATGAAACTAGCCTGGAATAATGAGTACATAGATCGAGATAACGAGATCCGACTGTATAGATCTTTTTAATTTATAATGTCCATATGTTGTGGGGGGTGGACTTTTTTTCTATATTCTGAATACTGCTTTTAGGACTGTTTAAGGACAAGACTAGTATTGATATTGTTATTAGTATTTTGTGTATACATTTCACATTCATATATTTATTTATAAACATTGGATTTTTATGTAAAGTTATTGTATTAACTGTATGATTATGAATTTTACAAAAAAGTTAAAAAACAACAACAAAAAACATTTGGACCTGCACACACCCACCCCCTTGAGCATTACACAATATTTGAATAGCCCCTTGGTTAATTTGTCAATGGGTAGACTATTTATATCATTTCAACTTATTTTCATGCTTATATCCAATTAAGGTTCAAGCTATCTGGGCTGTCTGTCTAGGACAGTGGGTTAGTTGTTAGTTGGTTAGTGAGAGAGACGATGGTGTAGTTGCCTTACACCTACCCATTGAGCCCTTAAGAACTCGCTCTGGGTTGGAGCCGGTATTGGGCTGTGAACCATGTACCTATCAACCTGTAGTCCGATGGCTTAACCACTGCGCCACCGAGGCTGGTGGCAGACTATTGATTAGATTGATACTATATATATATATATATAAATTCTTATGGTAAGGGGAGATAAAAATTACTCTCTCTGAACTGGTCTCAGGAAGGAAGAAAGAAATGTTTTATTTAACGATGCACTCAACACATTTTATTTACGGTTATATGGAGTCGGACATATGGTTAAAGACCACACAGATATTGAGAGAGAAAACCCGCTGTCGCCACTTCATAGGCTACTCTTTTCAATTAGCAGCAAGGATTCTTTTATATGTACCATCCCACAGACAGGATAACACATACCACGGCCTTTGATATATATACCAGTTGTGGTGCACTGGATGGAGCGAACTGGTCTTAGAGTAGTGATTGTGAGTAAGAGTGGTAACTTAATTTAAATTGTGACGTCTGCTTTGTTAAAAATGGAAAATAAATAGTAAAGTACTTCTTTTTCTTCCCCAGGTGAAAATACAGTTATTCAAGCACCATCTGGTACAGGGAAGACAACTGCGGCTGTCTTAGCATTGCTACAGAATATTGACTACAAAAATGCAAAATGTCAAGCAGTTATTTTGTGTTCTACCCGAGAGCTGGCTTTATCGGTAAATTATTTATTCGATGACCTGTAAAATTTAAATTTAGATAGTGAATAAAACACTGTGATTCTGTAAAGTGGATTAATATTACAATGAGGTTTTTTTTTGCAAAGACTTGCCTTATGCATGTTCATAATGTGTAAATTTTGCTAACAACTGTGTTACTATCTGCATTGAAAATAATAAGTGCATATACGGTTGGGCATAAATGCCACAAAATTTATAGTTTTGTGGGTTTTTGAAAACAAAAACAGTGTTATTTGGTCTGAATTCATAAAGCCTGTTTCTTATAAATGCAGATCTGTGTTTAAGCATGGTAAAATTATGTAGTTAAACAGTTCTTATAGTTGATGCAAGCAATTACTCACACTCGTGCAAAACTATTTCCATGTGGGGAAAAACTACTCCCCTCGTCACACGCCGATATCATTAATATATTTACTCAAAATTACTGTGAACTGTTACACTGGGAGCAATTGTTTTTCTACATAATTTCAGGAGAGCAGTTTCTTGCTCACCATCGATTTTCAAACCATAGGCACTGGTTATACAAGCATGTAAAATGGGTCCATGTTTTTTTGATTTCACCTGATATCACTGAAACATTTCTTCAACCTCCTTTATTCTTTTATCCAATATAAAATTTAAAGCAAAGAAAGAGTATTTATTAACCAGCATTTGAAGAAAGACAATATGCATCGCAGATAAACAGGCATACATGTACAAGGGTGGGTCCAGAATTTAATAGGGGGAGGGAAGCAGAAAATGAGCTGACTGTCTGGCATATTGGTAGCAAATATCAGTGAGTGTAAATGTTGGTAGGGTGCTGATGACAAAAGTTGGGGTTAGAAAAAGTTAAATTTGTTTTGTTTAACGACACCACTAGAGCACATTGATTAATTACTGATCGGCTACTGGATGTCAAACATTTGGTAATTTTGACATGTATTCATCAGAGGAAATTGCTACCTTGATTCAGCAAGGGATCTTTTATATGCACATTTTTACACACAGGACAGCACACACAGTGATACAGGAATGTGACATGCTACAGGGTAGATGAATGATCAAGACCTGTTCCAGAAATGAAGATGATAGGCACTGTCATAAAAGTTAAAAGTTTCTTTTGTTTTAGCACACAGATTTATTAATCATCGGGTGAGAAAGTACATAAAAAAGATCCCTTTCTACTAATGGAAAAATGTAGTAGGTTTCCTCTCTAAGACTATGTGTCAAAATTACCAAATGTTTGACATCCAATAGCCAATAATTAATAAATCAATGTGCTTTAGTGGTGTTATTAAACAAAACAAACTTTAATAGTTTTTTTCACTATCTGCAGGTTCAAGCAGTAGTTACTGGCCTTGGCAAGTATGTTAGAGTAAAGTGCCGCATCTGTGAGGAAACAACACAAGATGGAGGAATACTGGTTGCCAGGACAACCATGATAAATGTTCACGTCATTATTGGAATGCCCTGTCATGTTTTAGAAGCCATTACAAAGAAGGTTATAGGTACGTAAACTCTACAGAAATGCTAATTTTGCTGAATATTTTTAGTGATTCCTACAAAAGAAATGCTTGTAGAAGAAATTGAAATGAATGGGTTTCTTCGACTATCTTCAAACCTGTGGATTGTATGGAAACAGTTGTTTAAGTAGCATATCGGCAAAATCATGGAACTAGAATTATGTTGCCCATTATAATATAACAATGCACTAGGACCGTGTAACTATTTTATGTTCATATTATGTTGTTCAATGACATTGCCATTTTATAATAAGTTTGTTTTGTTTAACGACAACACTAGAGCACATTGATTTTTTAATCATCGGCTATTGGATATCAATCATTTTGACACAGTCATAGTGAGGAAACCCGCTACATTTTTCCATTAGTAGCAAGGGATCTTTTATATTCACCATCCCACAGACATGATAGCACATACCACAACCTTTGATATACCAGTTGTGGTGCACTGGCTGGAGCGAAAAATAGCCTGCCATTTTATAAGATTCATGTATGAATATATTCCAATGAGTTTTGATGATCATAGAGCATAGAAATGAGAAGGTGTTGACTATAAAAATGTGAAACCCTGAGACTTACATCTTAAAAGCACTGACTGCCACATATATGTTTGGAAAAACGTTTTTGTTTAACTAGAGCAAATTTATTTATTAATCATCAATTATTGGATATCAAATATATTTTCTAAATTTCTCTGACACAGAGTTTTAGAGGAAACCCACCACATTTTTCCATTAACAGGACAGCACATACCACAACCTTTGATGTACCATATGTGTGGCACTAGTTGGTATGGGAAAAGACCCAGTCAGAGAATGCGTTCACTGAGGTGGTTCAGTCTTATGACGCATGCATTGTGGTTCAGTCTTATGACGCATGCATGGTGGTTCAATCTTATGATGCATGCATTGTGGTTCAATCTTATGATGCATGCATTGTGGTTCAATCTTATGATGCATGCATTGTGGTTCAATCTTACGACTCATGCATGGTGGTTCAGTCTTATGACGCATGCATGGTGGTTCAGTCTTATGACGCATGCATGGTGGTTCAGTCTTATGACGCATGCATGGTGGTTCAATCTTATGACGCATGCAGGGTGGTTCAATCTTATGACGCATGCATGGTGGTTCAATCTTATGACGCATGCAGGGTGGTTCAATCTTATGATGCATGCAGGGTGGTTCAATCTTATGACACATGCAAGGTGGTTCAATCTTATGACGCATTCAGGGTGGTTCAATCTTATGACGCATGCATGCAAGGTGGTTCAATCTTATGACGCATGCATGCATGGTGGTTCAATCTTATGATGCATGCAGGGTGGTTCAATCTTATGATGCATGCATGGTGGTTCAATCTTATGATGCATGCATGGTGGTTCAATCTTATGATGCATGCATGGTGGTTCAATCTTATGATGCATGCAGGGTGGTTCAATCTTATGATGCATGCATGCATGGTGGTTCAATCTTGTGATGCATGCAGGGTGGTTCAATCTTATGATGCATGCATGCATGGTGGTTCAATCTTGTGATGCATGCAGGGTGGTTCAATCTTATGATGCATGCATGCATGGTGGTTCAATCTTATGATGCATGCAGGGTGGTTCAATCTTATGCATGCATGCAGGGTGGTTCAATCTTATGACGCATGCATGCATGGTGGTTCAATCTTATGATGCATGCATTGTGGTTCAATCTTATGATGCATGCATTGTGGTTCAATCTTATGATGCATGCATGGTGGTTCAATCTTATGATGCATGCATGGTGGTTCAATCTTATGATGCATGCAGGGTGGTTCAATCTTGTGATGCATGCAGGGTGGTTCAATCTTGTGATGCATGCAGGGTGGTTCAATCTTATGATGCATGCATGCATGGTGGTTCAATCTTATGATGCATGCAGGGTGGTTCAATCTTATGATGCATGCAGGGTGGTTCAATCTTATGACGCATGCATGCATGGTGGTTCAGTCTTATGACGCATGCATGGTGGTTCAATCTTATGATGCATGCATTGTGGTTCAATCTTATGATGCATGCATTGTGGTTCAATCTTATGATGCATGCATGGTGGTTCAATCTTATGATGCATGCATGGTGGTTCAATCTTATGATGCATGCAGGGTGGTTCAATCTTGTGATGCATGCAGGGTGGTTCAATCTTATGATGCATGCATGCATGGTGGTTCAATCTTGTGATGCATGCAGGGTGGTTCAATCTTATGATGCATGCAGGGTGGTTCAATCTTGTGATGCATGCAGGGTGGTTCAATCTTATGACACATGCAAGGTGGTTCAATCTTATGACGCATGTATGGTGGTTCAATCTTATGATGCATGCAGGGTGGTTCAATCTTATGATACATGCATGCTTGAGTTGAAGGATCAAATCTCATCAATGGATGCATTCTCTGATCAAGTTTTTTCTCATCCCAGTGCACCACAACTGACTCATCAAAGGCTGCGATATGTACTGTCTTGCCCATAGGAGAATTTTATTAAAAAGATCCCTAGCTGGTAAGTAAATAAAAAAACTAAATTAAAAAACTAAAATAATAAAACTCTTTTTTAAAGTTAAAACAAAATAATAATAAATAAAATAAAATAAACATTAAAAATTAATTTAAAAAGAAGGAATGGTACGAAATAGTGGACTGCTCTGAATTTTGGTTCGGCCTTGGTATGTGTTGTCCTGTTTGTAAGAGAAATGCATATAAAAGGTCCTTTTCTACTAATTGAAAAATGTAGCAGGTTTCCTGAGTTGAATAGCTGCTGATTCAATAATCGATGTGCTCCAGCTCATAAAACTTTTACTTTTTGTCTTCTGCTTCTTTTCGTTCGGTTGACGACTACACGTTGAGGCGGGTCCTAAGTTCAGCCAGCGAACATTTCGCCAACGTTCGCGACCTGTTTGATTGGTTCCCGACGTGGCCATTTGGTTTAACATGAAGCACATAAACCAGTCTGGTGGATGTTTTTCTGTTCAGTCTGGCTGAATGTGCTACAGATGTGACTATGAATGATACTGTCCTCTCTTGGTACTGTACTAATAGAATCTATCACCGTTGTGAGGTATAGATACGGCAATTCCAAGCCGAGGGACAAAATGTTTTTTTGTGAGGGCCAAGGTTTACTGTGGCCCTTACAAAAACCTTTTGTCCCAAGACTTGACATGTTTGGTTGTCTGTTCTCTTCTCCACAGGAGCACATGGAAGTGGGTACTAGCTGGAACCTTTCATGTGTGTTCTGTTTCAGCCTGTGTCCCGTCCTTAGTCAGAACATGATCACCTGTTCATGCCGAGTTAGCTGCAAATCAGTTAGTTTCAGACACCTGTAGAGAGATTTAATATGAGTTTTCATCTCTTCATATGTTACCTAGTTATCCTCTATTTTTGTTATTTAGCTGTTGTGGTTTTTCAGACACTGACTGTGTCAAGATGATGATTTTGGATAATGTGGACCAGATGATATCTCGAGCCATGACGGAACAGATCTGTGACATACACAGACACCTGACGGAGGCGGTTCAAACCATAGCTCTGCTGACCTCGTTGGGTGCGCGTGAATCTGACCTCGTTAGTTGGACAATGTCCGAATCAGTTTTGGTGGATGTTTGTGACAATACGCCATCACTGGAAAATGTCAGACAGTACTATGTTCAAGTGGAACGGGAGGTATGTTTCAGTGGAACGGGAGGTATGTTTCAGTGGAACGGGAGGTATGTTTCAGTGGAACGGGAGGTATGTTCAAGTGGAACGGGAGGTATGTTTCAGTGGAACGGGAGGTATGTTTCAGTGGAACGGGAGGTATGTTTCAGTGGAATGGGAGGTATGTTCAAGTGGAACGGGAGGTATGTTTCAGTGGAATGGGAGGTATGTTTCAGTGGAACGGGAGGTATGTTTCAGTGGAACGGGAGGTATGTTCAAGTGGAACGGGAGGTATGTTTCAGTGGAACGGGAGGTATGTTTCAGTGGAACGGGAGGTATGTTTCAGTGGAACTGGAGGTATGTTCAAGTGGAACGGGAGGTATGTTTCAGTGGAACGGGAGGTATGTTTCAGTGGAACGGGAGGTATGTTTCAGTGGAACGGGAGGTACGTTCAAGTGGAACGGGAGGTACGTTTCAGTGGAACGGGAGGTACGTTTCAGTGGAACGGGAGGTACGTTTCAGTGGAACGGGAGGTATGTTCAAATGGAACGGGAGGTACGTTTCAGTGGAATGGGAGGTATGTTTCAGTGGAACGGGAGGTACGTTTCAGTGGAACGGGAGGTACGTTTCAGGGGTCAAACAAGTTTGAACAACTAACCATTAAGGAAGGAAGGAAATGTTTTATTTAACGATGCACTCAACACATTTTATTTACAGTTATATGGCATCAGACATATAGTTAAGGACCACATAGATATTGAGAGAGGAAACCTGCTGTCGCCACTTCATGGGCTACTCTTTTTAATTAGCAGCAAGGGATCTTTTATATGCACCATCTCACAGACAGAATAGTGCATACCACAGTCTTTGTTACACCAGTTGTGGAGCACTGGCTGGAATGAGAAATAGCCCAATGGGTCCACTGATGGGGATCGATCCTAGACTGACCACGCATCAAGCAAATGTTTGACCACTGGGCTACGTCCCGCCCCTAACTAACCATTAATCCCTATGTAGATGTGTCGGGTGCATATCACCGATTACTAACCACATGGGCAGAGAGAAGTGGGCAGAGACAAGTGGGCAGAGACAAGTGGGCAGAGAGAAGTGATCTTTCCACAGAGAAAGGAAAAAACCCATTTCTTCCCATAGATACGTTTTGACATCATAATCAATGCTTCACTATAGTCGATTAATTTTATGTAAGAATAGTGTCCATGGTGGAAGTCATGTCAACAACTGACTTACATCATGAGCCATACGTACGTCACAGCTATGACGCAGTGCTGCAATTCTGCCTCTTGTTCTCAACTTGCAAACTTATTTTCAACAGTATCGTTCGAAAATCTTTCATAAAATTATAAATATTGACAATGGGTAATAAATAGAATATCCAACTTGCTACTTGGCAATACCCTTTATCTTGTACTTGTGAATGGATGTTGTCCTTCCATCGTCAAAGGCTCGGGAAGAACATCATCAATTCACTTGTGCAAGATAAACGGTATTTCCGCATAGCTCGTTGAGTATTCTCTCATGCAAGACAAACAGTATTGCTGCGTAGCTCGTTGAGTATTCTCTAATTCCTATACTTACCTTTGTTTGACACCTAATAGCCGATGTGTATTTTGGTGCTGGGGTGTTGATAAAAATTAATTCATTCAGGCACAGGTCCGGAGGTCATGTGATGGGGGTGCACACCCCTACCCCAAACTTTAAAGTGCCACCCTCCCAAAATCCAATGCATAATATACAAATATAATGGATTTATTTATTTTTAATTGGGGAAAATGTAGTTAGTCAGCTGAAGGTAGATGGCCTTATGTACTGCATGTCATTTTAAAATGATGGTAAATATGTTCTGTAATGTGGTTAGTCAGCTGAAGGTAGACGGCCTTATGTACTGCATGTCATTTTAAAATGATGGTAAATATGTTCTGTAATGTGGTTAGTCAGCTGAAGGTAGACGGCCTTATGTACTGCATGTCATTTTAAAATGATGGTAAATATGTTCTGTAATGTGGTTAGTCAGCTGAAGGTAGACGGCCTTATGTACTGCATGTCATTTTAAAATGATGGTAAATATGTTCTGTAATGTGGTTAGTCAGCTGAAGGTAGACGGCCTTATGTACTGCATGTCATTTTAAAATGATGGTAAATATGTTCTGTAATGTGGTTAGTCAGCTGAAGGTAGACGGCCTTATGTACTGCATGTCATTTTAAAATGATGGTAAATATGTTCTGTAATGTGGTTAGTCAGCTGAAGGAAGGTAGACGGCCTTATGTACTGCATGTCATTTTAAAATGATGGTAAATATGTTCTGTAATGTGGTTAGTCAGCTGAAGGTAGACGGCCTTATATACTGCATGTCATTTTAAAATGATGGTAAATATGTTCTGTAATGTGGTTAGTCAGCTGAAGGTAGACGGCCTTATGTACTGCATGTCATTTTAAAATGATGGTAAATATGTTCTGTAATGTGGTTAGTCAGCTGAAGGTAGACGGCCTTATGTACTGCATGTCATTTTAAAATGATGGTAAATATGTTCTGTAATGTGGTTAGTCAGCTGAAGGTAGACGGCCTTATGTACTGCATGTCATTTTAAAATGATGGTAAATATGTTCTGTAATGTGGTTAGTCAGCTGAAGGTAGACGGCCTTATGTACTGCATGTCATTTTAAAATGATGGTAAATATGTTCTGTAATGTGGTTAGTCAGCTGAAGGTAGACGGCCTTATGTACTGCATGTCATTTTAAATGATGGTAAATATGTTCTGTAATGTGGTTAGTCAGCTGAAGGTAGACGGCCTTATGTACTGCATGTCATTTTAAAATGATGGTAAATATGTTCTGTAATGTGGTTAGTCAGCTGAAGGTAGACGGCCTTATGTACTGCATGTCATTTTAAAATGATGGTAAATATGTTCTGTAATGTGGTTAGTCAGCTGAAGGTAGACGGCCTTATGTACTGCATGTCATTTTAAAATGATGGTAAATATGTTCTGTAATGTGGTTAGTCAGCTGAAGGTAGATGGCCTTATGTACTGCATGTCATTTTAAAATGATGGTAAATATGTTCTGTAATGTGGTTAGTCAGCTGAAGGTAGACGGCCTTATGTACTGCATGTCATTTTAAAATGATGGTAAATATGTTCTGTAATGTGGTTAGTCAGCTGAAGGTAGACGGCCTTATGTACTGCATGTCATTTTAAAATGATGGTAAATATGTTCTGTAATGTGGTTAGTCAGCTGAAGGTAGACGGCCTTTACTGCATGTCATTTTAAAATGATGGTAAATATGTTCTGTAATGTGGTTAGTCAGCTGAAGGTAGACGGCCTTATGTACTGCATGTCATTTTAAAATGATGGTAAATATGTTCTGTAATGTGGTTAGTCAGCTGAAGGTAGATGGCCTTATGTACTGCATGTTATTTTAAAATGATGGTAAATATGTTCTGTAATGTGGTTAGTCAGCTGAAGGTAGACGGCCTTATGTACTGCATGTCATTTTAAAATGATGGTAAATATGTTCTGTAATGTGGTTAGTCAGCTGAAGGTAGACGGCCTTATGTACTGCATGTCATTTTAAAATGATGGTAAATATGTTCTGTAATGTGGTTAGTCAGCTGAAGGTAGACGGCCTTATGTACTGCATGTCATTTTAAAATGATGGTAAATATGTTCTGTAATGTGGTTAGTCAGCTGAAGGTAGACGGCCTTATGTACTGCATGTCATTTTAAAATGATGGTAAATATGTTCTGTAATGTGGTTAGTCAGCTGAAGGTAGATGGCCTTATGTACTGCATGTTATTTTAAAATGATGGTAAATATGTTCTGTAATGTGGTTAGTTAATATACATTGTTTAGCAGGCATCAGAGTTAAAAGTTCAATTTTGTTTTGTTTAACAACACCACTAGAGCACATTGATTTATTAATCATCGGCTCTTGGATGTCAATTCTGGTAATTCGGACTCGTAGTCATCAAAGGAAACCCACATTTCTCCTAATGCAGCAAAGGATCTTTTATATGCACTTTCCCACAAGCATCAAAGAGACAACATCACCCTCAAGTAATTTTAATTTGTGTCACTGATTTATAGTTGTTGTATCCTATGTATGAGTCATGCAGTATCATGTCCCGGTAATCCATGTAAGTGGTGCCTTAAACTTAATATATGAACCAGAAATGGGTTACACAAACCCAGACTTTGCGAGTGATGGGTGAACAAAACCATTGTTCTTGCAATATTCAGAGGTCTACAGTTTACTCACTGGGAGCATCAGCCATCAACCATCGAGCATCAATCATTGACTATCGACTATTGACCATTGACTATCGACTATTGACCATTGACTATCGACTATTGACCATTGACTATCGACTATTGACCATTGACTATCGACTATTGACCATTGACCATTGACCATTGACCATTGACCATTGACCATTGACTATCGACTATTGACCATTGACTATCGACCATCAACCATCAGTCATCGACCATCGACCATCTACCATCATCATCTATTGTTGCTAACATTTTCTCCATTTCTTTCCAGATGTTTAGGGCGGGACGTAACCTAGTGGTAAAGCACTCTCGCTTGATGTTCGGTTAGTCTAGGATCAAACCCTATTAGGTAACCTAGTGGTAAAGCACTCTCGCTTGATGTTCGGTTAGTCTAGGATCAAACCCTATTAGGTATTTCTCGTTCCAGTCAGTGCACCACAACTGGTATATCAAAGGCCGTGATATGTGCTATACTGTCTGTGGGGTGGTGCACATAAATGATCCCTTGCTTGAAAAATGTAGCGGGTTTCCTTTCTAAGACTATATGTCAGAATTACCAAATGTTTGATATCCAACAGCCGATGATTAATAAATCAATGTGCTTTAGTGGTATTGTTAAACAAAACAAATTTTTTCCAGATATTCCTCCATCTGCTTTCTGCTTTGCTTTACTGGTGTCTTACTCTCCTTAGAAGACCCTCCCTTTCCCAAAGTCAGGACAGTTCCTTTGGCTGATGTTTTCATGACAACCTGGCTATCTGGGCATTATGATATCATAAAACCATCTTAGGCTATGACGTCACTATGACACACTATAGCCAACAACAGTTTTATGATATCATAGTGCTGAGATAGCTTTTAAAATATGAGCCTTTTTTGGATGGGGGTTGTGCTGATGTTTCATTAAAGAAACATTATTTTTCCTGTTTATTCAGTGGATCCTATTTTCAGGAGTGG
The DNA here is from genome assembly GCF_016097555.1 of Gigantopelta aegis. NCBI lineage: Eukaryota > Metazoa > Mollusca > Gastropoda > Neomphalida > Peltospiridae > Gigantopelta > Gigantopelta aegis. The sequence goes on from NC_054699.1 coordinate 3,871,779, forward strand.
AAGCTGGAGACATTAACCGATCTACTGGAAACTCTTGGTCCATGTCGTCAGACCGTCGTGTACTGCAACACAAACAGTCAAGTTGATTGGCTGGCTCAGGAAATGAGAGCACGTGATTGGCTGGTAAATGTTTTGGTATGTATGCAGTTCATCTAGCTCTTCTTACCTCAAAGGATTTTGCATGATTGGGCTGTCATTAACATCATGTTCTTTAAATGTACTAAGCTGAAGGATCGATGCATTTTGTATGATTAAATGAAATGTCAGCGGGTTACGAGTCTTATCTGAATTTGACAAAATTTATCCTCTTTTGTATAAAATTTAGGTCTTGAATACATTAGGACTGAAAAATTGAAGCACACATTAAATGTTGAAATGCTGAATGTTTTTAATTTCAAACCTTTCTGAGCTTTTTCCTTTGATTTTTATCGCTTTGCACAAGACTAGAAATCAACATATTGTACCATTTGCAGTGGACCATTCCAGTTTCTTTCCTTTCCCGATTGCCAAAAAATATTGATTATTACTTTCAGTTTAATATACAGTGAAACCGCACTATACCAGGCACCCAGGGAACCAAGTAAAAAGGTCCGGTTTTAAGGCGTATCCGGTTCTGTTCTGTACTGATATTCAAAAGGTCCGGTTTTAAGGCGTATCCGGTTCTGTTCTGTACTGATATTAAAAAGGTCCGGTTTTAAGGCGTATCCGGTTCTGTTCTGTACTGATATTCAAAAGGTCCGGTTTTAAGGCGTATCCGGTTCTGTTCTGTACTGATATTAAAAAGGTCCGGTTTTAAGGCGTATCCAGTTCTGTTCTGTACTGATATTAAAAAGGTCCGGTTTTAAGGCGTATCCGGTTCTGTTCTGTACTGATATTCAAAAAAGAAATCGTGAAAAAATGTCTGGTGTTGAGGGAATACTTGGTTTACATACTGTCCAGTTTGGAGGGTTTCACTGTAATAACAACACATTAATGATTCATGACTTAGCAGTGTTGTCTTTTTAAAGGGACATACCCTAGTTTTTAAAGACTAAGGCTTTTTTTCGAACACTGTATAGATTTCACGAAACGAGTGACAGGATTTTCGCTCAGGTAATACAAGAATCCTGACACAAGTTTTGTCAAAATCAGTATGACTTGCACACAAGTGTAATAATTATACATATTATTATTGTTATTATTATTTTATGAATAACAAGCGCCGTCTCAAAATGTTTCCACCACAACTAGAAGGAGACAATGAAATGACGTCATATTTGACAGGCACTGTCTGGGCTAGGACTGGGGAAGTAACGACATGTTATTACACTTGCTATTACATCATGTTATTACACTTGTTATTACGGTCATGTTATTACACTTGCTATTACATCATGTTATTACACTTGTTATTACATCACGTTATTACACTTGTTATTACACCTGTGCTTTGTATCATGTTTATTACCTCGGTTATGTTGAACCATGTAGATAGTAACTCATTTTAATATCTGTTTTCATTGAGATTGGAGTCCAATAAACCAGATTTAGTATTATCAGTGTCAGTTCATTTTTATTTTGTAGCATGATGGTATGTCTGCTGCTTCCCAGGAGCAAATGAGAACTGATTTTATCAGTGGATCTGTACGACTGTTGGTCACAACGGACACGATGGCATCGGGAAACCATGTTCCAGTCTGTATGAACTACGGCCTCCCGGCAATGGCTGGAGATTACCTGTACAGGTGAGGAGCTGTATTCAAGTGACGGACCCTAGTTTTTAAACACTACGGCACATTTAAAGTGACGGACCTAGTTTTTAAACACTAAGGCACATTTAAAGTGACGGACCCTAGTTTTTAAACACTAAGGCACATTTAAAGTGATGGACCCTAGTTTTTAAACACTACGGAACATTTAAAGTGATGGACCCTAGTTTTTAAACACTAAGGCACATTTAAAGTGACGGACCCTAGTTTTTAAACACTACGGAACATTTAAAGTGATGGACCCTAGTTTTTAAACACTACGACATATTTAAAGTGACGGACCCTAGTTTTTAAACACTACAACATATTTAAAGTGACGGACCCTAGTTTTTAAACACTACGACATATTTAAAGTGACGGACCCTAGTTTTTAAACACTATGACACATTTAAAGTGACAGACCCTAGTTTTTAAACACTACGGAACATTTAAAGTGACGGACCCTAGTTTTTAAACACTATGACATATTTAAAGTGACGGACCCTAGTTTTTAAACACTACGACATATTTAGAGTGACGAACCCTAGTTTTTAAACACTACGACATATTTAAAGTGACGGACCCTAGTTTTTAAACACTACGACATATTTAAAGTGATGGACCCTAGTTTTTAAACACTACGGAACATTTAAAGTGACAGACCCTAGTTTTTAAACACTATGACATATTTAAAGTGACGGACCCTAGTTTTTAAACACTACGACATATTTAAAGTGACGGACCCTAGTTTTTAAACACTACGGCACATTTAAAGTGACAGACCCTAGTTTTTAAACACTACGGAACATTTAAAGTGACGGACCCTAGTTTTTAAACACTATGACATATTTAAAGTGACGGACCCTAGTTTTTAAACACTACGACACATTTAAAGTGACGGACCCTAGTTTTTAAACACTATGACATATTTAAAGTGACGAACCCTAGTTTTTAAACACTATGACACATTTAAAGTGACAGACCCTAGTTTTTAAACACTATTTTAAAGTGACGGACCCTAGTTTTTAAACACTACGACATATTTAAAGTGACGGACCCTAGTTTTTAAACACTATGACACATTTAAAGTGACGGACCCTAGTTTTTAAACACTACGACATATTTAAAGTGACGGACCCTAGTTTTTAAACACTACGACATATTTAAAGTGACGAACCCTAGTTTTTAAACACTACGACACATTTAAAGTGACAGACCCTAGTTTTTAAACACTACGACATATTTAAAGTGACGGACCCTAGTTTTTAAACACTACGACATATTTAAAGTGACGGACCCTAGTTTTTAAACACTACGACATATTTAAAGTGACGGACCCTAGTTTTTAAACACTACGACATATTTAAAGTGACGGACCCTAGTTTTTAAACACTACGGAACATTTAAAGTGACGGACCCTAGTTTTTAAACACTATGACATATTTAAAGTGACGGACCCTAGTTTTTAAACACTATGACATATTTAAAGTGACGAACCCTAGTTTTTAAACACTACGACATATTTAAAGTGACGGACCCTAGTTTTTAAACACTATGACATATTTAAAGTGACGGACCCTAGTTTTTAAACACTACGACATATTTAAAGTGACGGACCCTAGTTTTTAAACACTACGACATATTTAAAGTGACGGACCCTAGTTTTTAAACACTACGACATATTTAAAGTGATGGACCCTAGTTTTTAAACACTACGGAACATTTAAAGTGACAGACCCTAGTTTTTAAACACTATGACATATTTAAAGTGACGGAGCCTAGTTTGTAAACACTACGACATATTTAAAGTGACGGACCCTAGTTTTTAAACACTAAGGCACATTTAAAGTGACAGACCCTAGTTTTTAAACACTACGGAACATTTAAAGTGATGGACCCTAGTTTTTAAACACTATGACATATTTAAAGTGACGGACCCTAGTTTTTAAACACTATGACATATTTAAAGTGACGGACCCTAGTTTTTAAACACTACGGCACATTTAAAGTGACGGACCCTAGTTTTTAAACACTATGACATATTTAAAGTGACGGACCCTAGTTTTTAAACACTACGACACATTTAAAGTGACGGACCCTAGTTTTTAAACACTACGACACATTTAAAGTGACGGACCCTAGTTTTTAAACACTACGACATATTTAAAGTGACAGACCCTAGTTTTTAAACACTACGGAACATTTAAAGTGACGGACCCTAGTTTTTAAACACTACGACATATTTAGAGTGACGGACCCTAGTTTTTAAACACTACGACATATTTAAAGTGATGGACCCTAGTTTTTAAACACTACGGAACATTTAAAGTGACAAACCCTAGTTTTTAAACACTATGACATATTTAAAGTGACGGACCCTAGTTTTTAAACACTACGGCACATTTAAAGTGACGGACCCTAGTTTTTAAACACTACGACAGATTTAAAGTGACGGACCCTAGTTTTTAAACACTACGACATATTTAGAGTGACGAACCCTAGTTTTTAAACACTACGACATATTTAGAGTGACGAACCCTAGTTTTTAAACACTACGGCACATTTAAAGTGACGGACCCTAGTTTTTAAACACTACGACACATTTAAAGTGACGGACCCTAGTTTTTAAACACTACGGCACATTTAAAGTGACGGACCCTAGTTTTCAAACACTACGACACATTTACAGTGACGGACTCTAGTTTTTAAACACTATGACACATTTACAGTGACGGACCCTAGTTTTTAAACACTACGACATATTTAAAGTGATAGACCCTAGTGTTCAAACACTACGACATCTGTCTGTGATAGATGGTGTATATAAAACATCTACGGCACATTTACAGTGAAAAACCCTAGTTTTTTCACTATGACACATTTACAGTGACGGACCCTAGTTTTTAAACACTACGACACATTTACAGTGACGGACCCTAGTTTTTAAACACTACGACACATTTAGAGTGACGGACCCTAGTTTTTAAACACTACGACACATTTACAGTGACGGACTCTAGTTTTTAAACACTATGACATATTTACAGTGACGGACCCTAGTTTTTAAACACTACGACATATTTAAAGTTGCTCCACAACTGGTGTAACAAAGGCCGTGGTATGTGCTATCCTGTCTGTGGGATGGTGTATATAAAAGATCCCTGGCTGCTAATGGAAAAATGTAGCAGCTTTTCTCTGATGACTACAGTTCAGAATTACAAATTTTAGGGGTGGCAAAATCTTGCAGAAAAAACCCCCCAAACCCCCAACCTTCTCGAATTCATCTGGTTATCCCTAAAACTGATGAGCTTTTATTAATTTAATCTACAGTAGTTTCTACATGACTGATTACATGGTATTATTACGGTTTTGGAGGTGGGGGCCATCAAATACGTCTCTGGAACCATTGCTGCTTCACAAAGTTTAATAGTTGGTTTTATTTAACGACAATAATTATTGGTAGCAAATATCAGCGAGTGTAAGTGTTGGTAGGGTGCAGTGTGATGACAAAGGTTGGAGTCGCAAAAGGAAGGAAATGGTTTATTTAATGACGCACTCGACACATTTTAATTATGGTTATATAGGGGTTGGAAAAAGTTAAAATTTGTTTTGTTTAACAAGACCACTAGAGCACATTGATTTATTAATCATCGGCTATTGGCTTTTGAACACTTGGTAATGCGGACTCGTGGTCATCAGAAGCAGAAAGGGATCTTTTTAATGTTCTTTCTTACCCAGGACAGCACATACCATGGCCTTTGTGGTATCAGTCATGGGCCACAAACTAATTTTAGCATTATTCATTGTATTTCCTACCTTGAGATACTATTATATGCACATCTGTGTGCCCATTCAAAGAGGCTGTAATGTGTAATATGTATGTAATATTATTAAACTTTTTCTTTCAGATTTGGCACAACAGATAAAACTGATCGCAGGAGACTAGTGATCAGTTTAATAACAGACGAGGATAGAGAAAAGTTGTCCAGCATTGAACTGTTCTGTAATACATCAATTAATGAACTTCCAGCTAGTGTTACTGATTTAGTGTAGAACCGTAACTGTAACCCTCACGCCAAGCATCCTATTTCATGACAGTACTTTATAAGTACCCTGACGTTGGGATCTAGCTCAGTCGGTCGAGTGCTCGCCTGAGGTGCTTGCGTCATTGGATAAATTCTCACACAGATATTAAGCATCTTTGTGTTGTTTGAACAACTAAGGCTACACCACTCACAGAGAGAGACAAGAGACAAGAGACAGAGAGAGAGACACACACAGATAGAGAGCGAGATAGACAGACAGAGCTATAGAGAGACAGACCTATAAAGAGAGAGAGAGACAGACAGAGCTATAGAGAGAGAGAGAGAGAGACCAAAAGTGAGACAGAGACAGAGAGAGAAATAGACTGTGAGAGTGTTTGATTGATTAGGAGACTAGGATAGGAAGGTTGGCCGAGGTCTTACTGTATTGGATGCTTGGCTGGTTTATACTGCATTTCACACTGTACACTCCCATTTAATTTTCAGTTGATTTTATATAATTGTGACATGCAGTTTTCAAAGAAAACCTGCTAGTTTTCCCAGTAGTAGCACCAGTTGAAAGAGGACATATACAAAGTCCAGTTGTCTTGTGTGAAATAAAACAAAAAATGAACAGAATTTTTATATAAATGTAATCTTTAATATTTTGTTGTAAATAGATAATAGGAAAGTTGAAACAAGTAATTGAAAATACAAATTGTACAAACATGATTGTGTCGTAGTAAACTGTATTAAAGCACTTTTTTCAAACGGGAACAAACAACACACACAGATAATAAAGCCTTGCTGATAGATCTCATAGTAAAAAAAAGTGGGTCATGTATTTTAAAAAAGTGGGTCAGGTATTTAAAAAAAGTGGGTCAGGTATTTAAAAAGTAGGTCAGTTATTCACTGCAGACAATTACCTCTCCTTCCGTGTCTTGCTCAGATAAAAAACAGTTTGATAATCCCTAATAAAAATAAGATAGATTAGAAAAGGAAATAAATGTTTTATTTATTGACATGTAATAACATGTTAAACAGGGCTCCGTTTTATGAAACGATTCTAACATTACCGTGAGTGTTACAAGAGAAGAAAGACTGTAGTGATCTGCAGTGAAAACCACTTATCAAAGACCACTTGCTACAATGTTTATTATTCATGGATGAACAAGTAATCTTCAAGGTTTCATGTTAAATTATCGTGGTCCGACATGTCTGTAAGAAGCCAGTCAAATACACAATAAAATGTAAAAGTAATAATGTGGCTTCCAGGTTTTAATATCGGCCAAGGTAACCTCAGCTATAAAAGTCATCCATTAATAATAAATCATTGGAAATGGTTAAGGCTGAAAAAGAAGAAATGATAACTTAATGCCAAAACAAGAGGCACATACATAAAGAATATAAATATTTTAATTTGGCATTTCTACTGGAACACAATATTTCTGAAATGGAAGAAAAGTTTACATTTGGCAACAAACAATTTTTTTTTACAAAAATTACTAACTAGCTAGATGAAATAGAACGATACAATGTACATGTACTGACACATAACAACTAAATAATTTATGAAAATATCTTCACAAATAGGTACATTTGAAACGACAGGACACCTAGTGCATTGTGCAGTATAAGAGAATATGCATAATAAATCAATCACAGTATGTTAAACATAAGGAATCTTTCATTTATATAGGACAACCAGTCTTCAAAACGCCAACCATCGGTACTCTGAACTGTACGAAGATTTCATGTTCACATTGGTATGATAAAGGTACATTCACACTATGTAACTTTTAGTAACGTTCTTATAGAAAATTTGACACATTCTGTTTCTGTCTGCTTGCCATGCAACCTAAACTGTATATCCCTAAATTATTTCAGTTAAAACAACAAACTTTAATGCAAGTCGCTGTTATAATAATGCCCCTTTGTTAAAACAACATCATAATAATTAAATGGTTACAGAAGTGAGGTTTGGGGTGGGGTAGTAGCGAATCAAACATGGCAGTGATGCAGGAATGTGACATGCTACAGGGTAGATGAATGATCAAGACCTGTTCCAGAAATGAAGATGATAGGCACTGTCATAAAAGTTAAAAGTTTCTTTTGTTTTAGCACACAGATTTATTAATCATCGGGTGAGAAAGAACATAAAAGATCCCTAGCTACTAATGGAAAAATGTAGCGGGTTTGCTCTCAAGGTTACATGTCAGATTGACTAAATCTTTCACATCCAATAGCTGATAATAAATCAATCAATGTCCTGTAATGATGTCGTTAAACAAAACAAAGTTTAACTTTTAGTAACCATTCACTATTTGGATGTCAAATATTTTATACTTCCGACACGGTCTTCAAAAAACACCTGCTACGTATCTTCCATTAGCAGCAAGGGATCTTTTATATGCACTTTCCCACAGACAGCAAATACTTTGATACCAGTCACAGGGCTCTGGTTGAGATGAGGAAAAACCCCAATAGGTGACAGTGTCCACTGAGGGGATTCAATCCTATAACCCAAGCACGTCAGGTGAGTACACTACCTACTGAGCTAGATTCCAGCTGATCAATTCTGGAACGGCCCTTAGAAAGATCAGTGTCTGGAAACGGGACTGGGTGCATGCTGTGCGGGACTAACAACGATGTTAGGGAGATGATGTTTTTAGGGCTATTCAAAAATGAATAACAGAGAAGGTGCAGGAGGTGTATCTTTTTTTTTTTTTTTATATAATATATATCTTTATTTATTTATTTTATTAGACATATATCTTTGCCTGTAAGTCAAATTTCTTTCATCAAAATATTATTTTATAACTTTGATGGGGTGGATCGATTTATATAACTGTTTTGGGGATGGTATTGCAAATTTTTATCGTTGAATGTTGAATGTTAAATTGACAATGTTTTTTTAAATTATTTTATTTTATAACTTTAATTTTTTAGCATTAGATTAATACATACCACTATATATAGTTTTTTAAAATTTAAACCAAGAAAAATAACAGGCATAAAATATTGATTACAGTGCCTCCTAAACCCTGATGTGATCTATTTTGGATCTGCCCTCAGAAAAGTGGAAGGAGATTAGTGTAAATGGAGTAGAGGTGATGAGTAATATTAAGAGAGAGAGAGAACATGATGTAGGATGGGTGTAAGGCACACATTTTCACAACACAATACAGAGTGGATCTGAAAAAATAGTCCTTCAAGAGAAAGTCCTGAGTCTGCTGCCATTGTAAGATATTTTAGATTAATGAAGCCTTTTTAACACTTAGAATATCAGTGTCTGGATGTTAAACGTTAGAATATCAGTGTCTGGATGTTAAACATTAGAATATCAGCGTCTGGATGTTAAACATTTGAATATCAGTGTCTGGATGTTAAACATTAGAATATCAGCGTCTGGATTGTTAAATATTGTCTGGATGTTAAACATTAGAATATCAGCGTCTGGATGTTAAACATTGTCTGGATGTTAAACATTTGTCCTAATGTTTGTAGTAGCTGAAACTTCTTTTTATTTCCTAATATGTTGTTGTTTTTTAAGATTTTCACATAATTTTTTGTAACAAAATTATTAGAAAGTAAAACATCCGACATTTTCAAGATTCCTGGGCCAATAAAAAACTCTTTTTTTTAAATTAGGAGATAAAATACATGACAAGTGAAAACTTATTTTATAAAAAAAAAAAATTATAATTTAGTTTTTTGGACAAAATTATTTGGAGATAAAATATCCAAATTATCAAGATTTCTTGGCCAGTAGAAAACTAAAAAGGCTTAGGACGTAAAATACAGTTTGGACCAAAAACATATTGCATACACCGTTACTGACATTCTAAACAAAAACCCCATATTTTTAGATGTTAAAAGACTATTATTCAGAAACATGTAACAATGGTAAAAAAACTCAGGATACTCGCTATACATTTTTTATAAAATATTAAAAAATTTACATCCCATGTTTTTGTTGGGTTTTTTTTACTTTCAGTATTGTAAATATATATAGTACTAATCCTATTTTATGATTTAAAATGAGTAAACATCTTCACATTTTTGGTCGCATGGATTACCGGCTAGATATAATATTTAAACAATAACTTGTAAACTATCAAAATATCTACCATAAATATTACAGAATGAGCCCTACTAGGTAATAGAGAAATGTACAGTAAACATTTTAAATAGCTACATAATATACATTGTGGAATATTTAGATGTTCTACATCTTGAAATGTGCAGGGATGAGTTTATTTTTATACATGAACTAACCAAATATTGAATAGGTGTTAAATCTACAAACAATAAGTTATGCTAATGTAAAGTGGGATGGCAGCACCCCCCCCCCCCCCCCCCCCCCCCCCCCCATGAGCATTTTTCATACTAGACTAAATATTACAATAACAAATTTCAGAACAAATCCCATCAAACATCTCAAATATGCCTATGGCTATGCTAGAGAAAATGGGAAGCTACTGGATTATTCAAATTTTGGTGCAAAAAAAACAACTGGCCATATTGAATTGATTTTTTTTTTAAATATGTTAAAAAGACAAAAGTAATTTAAAAAAAAAGATAAAACCACTCATTAAAGTGCATAGCTAACTTCAAAAACAAGTAAAGAAAGTCAACTTCAAAAACAAGTAAAGAAAGTCAACTTCAAAAACAAGTAAAGAAAGTCAATGTTAAGTAAAATGCTTATTTGGTTTTATCCCATTGTTAAAAATTCTTACGTAAAAATTGGTTTCTGCAACCATTCAGTGATTACCTAAATACTGGCAACAATTCAAGAGAAGATTTTGATTTACAATGAACAGAATTTATTTATTTCGATGTAAAGAAATGACAAGGTGTAACATCATTTGTAAATGTGCAATAATGTAATGTAAATGTGTAGCCATAACATATTGTACAAAACTGCTTTCTTGGAAATCTGGACAGAAAAACATTTTCTATGAAATGTTTTTCACCACAATTTCTTAGAATTTTTTTTCAAATATATATATAAAAATGCAATATAGTTTTGGAGCTAACTTTTTATCAAAAAGAATCTAACACCATTTTCTTGGATACTCATTCAACAAGTTATACCACACCATTTTTCTGGAAAATATTTCAACAAGAAGCTGTGTAACATACAAACATCTCTGTTCATCCATCTGGTCCCTTGTAATGTCTTTTGTAATTCCCCTTTCTCTGTCTGGTCTTAATTCCCCTTTCTCTGTCTGTCTTAATTTTCCTTTCTCTGTCTGTCTGTCTTAATTCCCCTTTCTCTGTCTGTCTTAATTCCCATTTGTCTGTCTTAATTCCCCTTTCTCTGTCTCTTAATTCCCCTTCCTCTGTCTCTTAATTCCCCTTTCTCTAGCTGTCTTAATTCCCCTTCGTCTGTCTGTCTTAATTTCCCTTTGTCTGTCTTAATTCCCCTTTCTCTGTCTGTCTTAATTCCCCTTTGTCTGTCTGTCTTAATTCCCCTTTCTCTGTCTGTCTTAATTCCCCTTTCTCTGTCTGTCTTAATTCCCCTTTGTCTGTCTTAATTCCCCTTTCTCTGTCTGTCTTAATTCCCATTTGTCTGTCTTAATTCCCCTTTCTCTGTCTCTTAATTCCCCTTTCTCTGTCTGTCTTAATTCCCCTTTCTCTGTCCGTCTTAATTTCCCTTTGTCTGTCTGTCTGTCTTAATTTCACTTTCTCTGTCCGTCTTAATTCCCCTTTGTCTGTCTTAATTTCACTTTCTCTGTCTGTCTTAATTCCCCTTTGTCTGTCTTAATTCCCCTTTCTCTGTCTGTCTTAATTCCCCTTTGTCTGTCTTAATTCCCCTTTCTCTGTCCGTCTTAATTTCCCTTTGTCTGTCTGTCTGTCTTAATTTCACTTTCTCTGTCCGTCTTAATTCCCCTTTGTCTGTCTTAATTTCACTTTCTCTGTCTGTCTTAATTCCCCTTTGTCTGTCTTAATTCCCCTTTCTCTGTCTGTCTTAATTCCCCTTTGTCTGTCTTAATTCCCCTTTCTCTGTCTGTCTTAATTCCCCTTTGTCTGTCTTAATTCCCCTTTCTCTGTCCGTCTTAATTTCCCTTTGTCTGTCTGTCTGTCTTAATTTCACTTTCTCTGTCCGTCTTAATTCCCCTTTGTCTGTCTTAATTTCACTTTCTCTGTCTGTCTTAATTCCCCTTTGTCTGTCTTAATTCCCCTTTCTCTGTCCGTCTTAATTTCCCTTTGTCTGTCTGTCTGTCTTAATTTCACTTTCTCTGTCTGTCTTAATTCCCCTTTGTCTGTCTTAATTCCCCTTTCTCTGTCCGTCTTAATTTCCCTTTGTCTGTCTGTCTGTCTTAATTTCACTTTCTCTGTCCGTCTTAATTCCCCTTTGTCTTAATTTCACTTTCTCTGTCTGTCTTAATTCCCCTTTGTCTGTCTTAATTCCCCTTTCTCTGTCCGTCTTAATTTCCCTTTGTCTGTCTGTCTGTCTTAATTTCACTTTCTCTGTCTGTCTTAATTCCCCTTTGTCTGTCTTAATTCCCCTTTCTCTGTCTGTCTTAATTCCCCTTTGTCTGTCTTAATTCCCCTTTCTCTGTCCGTCTTAATTTCCCTTTGTCTGTCTGTCTGTCTTAATTTCACTTTCTCTGTCCGTCTTAATTCCCCTTTGTCTGTCTTAATTTCACTTTCTCTGTCTGTCTTAATTCCCCTTTGTCTGTCTTAATTCCCCTTTCTCTGTCTGTCTTAATTCCCCTTTCTCTGTCCGTCTTAATTCCCCTTTGTCTGTCTTAATTTCACTTTCTCTGTCTGTCTTAATTCCCCTTTGTCTGTCTTAATTCCCCTTTCTCTGTCTGTCTTAATTCCTCTTTCTCTGTCTGTCTTAATTCCCCTTTCTCTGTCCGTCTTAATTTCCCTTTGTCTGTCTGTCTGTCTTAATTTCACTTTCTCTGTCTGTCTTAATTCCCCTTTGTCTGTCTTAATTCCCCTTTCTCTGTCTGTCTTAATTCCCCTTTGTCTGTCTTAATTCCCCTTTCTCTGTCTGTCTTAATTCCCCTTTGTCTGTCTTAATTTCACTTTCTCTGTCTGTCTTAATTCCCCTTTGTCTGTCTTAATTCCCCTTTCTCTGTCTGTCTTAATTCCCCTTTGTCTGTCTTAATTCCCCTTTCTCTGTCTGTCTTAATTCCCCTTTGTCTGTCTTAATTCCCCTTTCTCTGTCCGTCTTAATTTCCCTTTGTCTGTCTGTCTGTCTTAATTTCACTTTCTCTGTCCGTCTTAATTCCCCTTTGTCTGTCTTAATTTCACTTTCTCTGTCTGTCTTAATTCCCCTTTGTCTGTCTTAATTCCCCTTTCTCTGTCCGTCTTAATTTCCCTTTGTCTGTCTGTCTGTCTTAATTTCACTTTCTCTGTCTGTCTTAATTCCCCTTTGTCTGTCTTAATTCCCCTTTCTCTGTCCGTCTTAATTTCCCTTTGTCTGTCTGTCTGTCTTAATTTCACTTTCTCTGTCCGTCTTAATTCCCCTTTGTCTTAATTTCACTTTCTCTGTCTGTCTTAATTCCCCTTTGTCTGTCTTAATTCCCCTTTCTCTGTCCGTCTTAATTTCCCTTTGTCTGTCTGTCTGTCTTAATTTCACTTTCTCTGTCTGTCTTAATTCCCCTTTGTCTGTCTTAATTCCCCTTTCTCTGTCTGTCTTAATTCCCCTTTGTCTGTCTTAATTCCCCTTTCTCTGTCCGTCTTAATTTCCCTTTGTCTGTCTGTCTGTCTTAATTTCACTTTCTCTGTCCGTCTTAATTCCCCTTTGTCTGTCTTAATTTCACTTTCTCTGTCTGTCTTAATTCCCCTTTGTCTGTCTTAATTCCCCTTTCTCTGTCTGTCTTAATTCCCCTTTCTCTGTCCGTCTTAATTCCCCTTTGTCTGTCTTAATTTCACTTTCTCTGTCTGTCTTAATTCCCCTTTGTCTGTCTTAATTCCCCTTTCTCTGTCTGTCTTAATTCCTCTTTCTCTGTCTGTCTTAATTCCCCTTTCTCTGTCCGTCTTAATTTCCCTTTGTCTGTCCGTCTGTCTTAATTTCACTTTCTCTGTCTGTCTTAATTCCCCTTTGTCTGTCTTAATTCCCCTTTCTCTGTCTGTCTTAATTCCCCTTTGTCTGTCTTAATTCCCCTTTCTCTGTCCGTCTTAATTTCCCTTTGTCTGTCTGTCTGTCTTAATTTCACTTTCTCTGTCCGTCTTAATTCCCCTTTGTCTGTCTTAATTTCACTTTCTCTGTCTGTCTTAATTCCCCTTTGTCTGTCTTAATTCCCCTTTCTCTGTCTGTCTTAATTCCCCTTTGTCTGTTTTAATTCCCCTTTCTCTGTCCATCTTAATTTCCCTTTGTCTGTCTGTCTGTCTTAATTTCACTTTCTCTGTCTGTCTTAATTCCCCTTTGTCTGTCTGTCTTAATTCCCCTTTCTCTGTCTGTCTTAATTCCCCTTTGTCTGTCTGTCTTAATTCCCCTTTCTCTTAATTCCCCTTTCTCTGTCTGTCTAAATTCCCCTTTCTCTGTCTTAATTCCCCTTTCTCTAGCTGTCTTAATTCCCATTTCTCTGTCTTAATTCCCCTGTCTGTCTTAATTCCCCTTTGTCTGTCTGTCATAGCCTGAATGCAAGTAGATGAAACTGAAACAATATCAATTTAGATATTTTAATATGCATTCTAGAGAAATATTTGAGAGAATTTTCTTTAATGCTTCTGTACAAGTCAAATATGTAGAATCTCGTTGGGTCGAACTTGGAAGTGTTGATTATACGGCAACGCTCTAACCAAAAACGAAGTCGCAAGTTACACTACACGATGTTGACTGAAAGGTTAGGTTGAACTACCTGATGAGTCGAAAACTTTCTTGAGCACCGACAAGGTTCGAGCCAACGGAATTCAACTGTACAGCATTTGTTTTTGTTTTTTTTATCCAAGAATACATGGGCAATGGAAATAGCTTTTCTGAACTTTGCTCAAAGAAGCTACATGGTAAGAAAAATTCTTCTTCAACACATTTCAAAAGCATTTTTAACTGTGCAAAAATGAGTGTGGAAAAGTTGTTTATAAAATGATAACAGTGTAGAAAACGTAACAGTGAAGAGAATACATCGTTCAGTGTATAACAAACTCTTCATTCACTCAGATAATTACAAAAATATACATTAATATGTATAATAATAACATCACTTATTCTCAATATTACAAAACGTTTTTCCTCCAGTATAGTCAAACTGATGTAGTAAAAAAACATATCTCACATACAAACATACATGTATATTATAGATGTTTTCTCCAGTATAGTCAAACTGATGTAGTAAAAAACATATCTCACATACAAACATACATGTATATTATAGGTGTTTTTTCCAGTATAGTCAAACTGATGTAGTAAAAAACATATCTCACATACAAACATACATGTATATTATAGATGTTTTCTCCAGTACAAAAATGTTAACATATGAAAATGATTTTTTTTTTTTTCACGAGCATCTTAATTTTTTTTTTTTTTACAAATGAGATGATAATTTTTACAAATGTTGATGATACTTCATAATTTCTGAAAAAACTGATCACAGTTTGTACAAAGATTATTAAAAATTTTTTTAGGCCACAGTCAGTTACTCATACCTGCCCTAAACAAAACAACATGATGGCGAAAAATATTAACTGAACAATAAATACATAATTTGTCATGTAGAAAGTATTTCTGAAAACAACAAATGTACAAATTGAAAAAATGAAGTACAAAAGTTTGTGAAGTATGATAAGATATCTGTAAGCAAGTATCATACATGTAGTTTTGATATGACCCCTTCACAGAAAGTGCCAAGAAATGATACTCTTTTAAAAAAAAAGACAAGCAAAATTTATGTTTGGCAATTAGGTAAATAAATTTTATGTATATCATACATATGTTGAATGTCAAAAACATAAAGACGTCCTCAATCTTTAATTAATTTTAACAAATTGGGCAGCACTTTAAATAAAGGTAATTTCTGACCAAATCCAGTTTATTTTGTGAAAATCCTTTACGAAAAATTAAAAAGAAGAAAGAAAAAAGAAGCTAAAATGTATATTTCTACTCTCTGCAAATTAACTATAATTGACATTTGACAAAGTAGCTATTAATATAGTATATTATTACCATATGGTTAATTATATATCTTGGTACATATCAAAGTGATACGTCTCAATAGAATGCCAAGTGGCATGTAACATTTTGACATCATCGACTGCCGCACTACAACCTTACAAAAATGTCAAACAAATGAGTTGAATGATATAAATTAAGATTAATTATGGGTAATAAATAAGATATTAAACTCAGAACCATTTTATATCATACTTATCTCCCTTGTGAAATAATTTTCATTGTCACTCACTAAAGCTCGTGACAGCTGAAAATTATTTCACTCGGGACATAAACATGATACAAAATGGAAGCTTATTTAATATCCTATTAGTATGTCGTTAGTCACAAAACTTTAAAGGTGAAGTTACACTGACTCAACATAATGGATAATGGTTTGTAAAATTTCTAGGTATTAAAATGGGACTATAACAACCAGATCTGGTTTCTAATATTTCCACTTTAACCAGAAATACTTCTTTTAAAATATATAACTGAAGTCTCAGTTTCAGTAATCAGTAATATTACCATTACAGCAGACTCTGTCTAAACCAGATTTCTGTGTAAACCAGCACAATTTCAAAGTCCCATCTATTAATCTATTATGAATAAAACTCTGCCTAAACTGGATGCTATTTATTCCAGATTTTGGATGCAAATTCAAGAACAAAAGAACAGTTTATGCAGTATTTAGCTCTGTCGACACGGTTGTATGCAGTGTGATCAATCCGATTATTACTGGTGTGTGTTCAAACCTAAAAGTACATTCTCATATGGATTTGGAGTCTTATTTATGTTGGTATTTTCCAATCAAAATATCGCAAGAACCACAACTCTGGATGAAATCTTGTCTATACTGGCACTGTGTAATCTGGTTTAGACAGAGTCCACTGTACTAAGCCATTTATAACTTCATTTTCAATTTAATATCTACCTTGGATTAAAAAAAAATCAAAAAAATCTGTACTAATTTTTATGGATTTCATAAGTGATCAGTGCTCTCTCTATACATTTCGAGGTATATTCTACGGACAGTTTATATCACATTATGCAGTTGTACTGGTCAAGAGTTGTTTTTTAACGACTTCAGGGGCCTTAGGGCTTTGGACACATTTGACTTCTTAAGAGTTTAAAATTTGATGAAAAGATGAATTTGTAAAAAGATGTCATTACTGAAATCCATAAACAACTTATTCACTTGAAATATAGCAAAATTAATATTTTATGGGTGCCCTACCCGTAAGTGATTGATCCCAAAGAGTTGCCCAATTTTATTTCCAGCAAAGGCATATTGAGCCCGTGGTGACTTAAATTCGATGAAAAGATGCAACATTTTTACAAGTTTTCATTAGGATGCAGTTTAAGCCTATATTATTTCTTTCACACCAATAAAACCTGGATAACATTTTGGGATCCCTTTAGTATTGGATCCTGGCAATTAGTTTACTTCCTCCTGCTTCTTAAAGCTACCACTGTCATCACATTTGAAGTTCACAACAAAATTCATTATGATGGACATTTTTCACCAGAAAACCCGATGACATACAACAGATTTTTGTTGCAACCAGCACCTGATGACATACAACAAATTCTTGTTGCAACCAGCACCTGATGACATACAACAAATTCTTGTTGCAACCAGCAACTGATGACATACAACAAATTCTTGTTGCAACCAGCACCTGATGACATACAACAAATTCTTGTTGCAACCAGCATCCCTACATTTGTAATTTGAACCCATAGCCTTTGGTATGGTATAGAATGGTATGCTGCACCTTAGCACTAAACCACAAATTTGCATCATCAAATAAAAGTATATTTTTTAAATTAAGTTTTATAAACCATATTGGAATCAATTCTTACTGAATGTACAAAAAATAGTTGATTAAAACTCGGAAGCAATGTTCATGGAATAATTTTAAACTCTTGTGATCTTTAAATGTCTTTGGTACTTTGAACAATTCATTCAGAGGAATTTACACTTGGCAATTAAAAAAAAATGGCTACTACTTTTTTTCTATGCAATTTAAATATTCGACAAAAATAAATATTTATGAATAATATTAAATGTTATGTTGTTGGCACTTAAAATTTTAACAATTCTCTGTAGAAAATATAATTTAAAGAGGGTGTGGATAAAGACTTTGCCTAAATCATACACCAGAAAAGCACCATCAATCTGACAAACATACATTTTGATGATCTCTTACACACAGAAGAAAAGACAAACAGTAACAAAATATTTCAGAATTCTTTGGCAAAAAAATGATCACTTACAGACCAGCTGTAGTGGTAGAGTGAGATCGTGGAAAATGTGAAAAAAAAAAATGAAAAAAAAAAAAAAAGGTTAAATATGCCAGATCGGCATCAACAGTAATAAAATTCATTTAGAATCAATATAAATTTACAGGTCAAACATAGATGAATATAAGACATATGGATGTCTACTTCATTATCAAGACTTCATGTTTTTCATAAGAAACCTTTTTTTCCCCGTCTTTTATACGAAAGACTTTTTTTTGTTTTTTTGTCTCTTATAAAAAAAAAGACTGTCTTTTATAACTTTTTGTCTTCTACAAGAAAGACTGTTTTTATCTTTTAAAAGACATAGGTTTTGTCTTATAGAAGATTAATTCATTTAATTTTTATGATTATATCCACTTAGAAGTTCAAGCATGCTGTCCTGGGCACATATTTGTGTTATTCTGGCTATCTGCCCAAAACAGACGTTTTACTCAAGTGACAGAGAAGTTTGTGTAGCCAGCTGTTGATGAAACACTCTTTGGCTTTGAGCTAGTACTGGGATACGAACTCAGGGTACATCGGTCTGTTCGTGTGTCAGTTACCCTATTTTAAATTCATGCAAACGGTCACCTATTTACGTGCTGAATAGTTACATTTTAAAGTTAAAAGATGCAAACTTTGTGCGTTGGATACACTACTTTAAATTCACACAAACCACCTATCATTTACATGCTGAATAGTTATATTTTGAAGTTAAAAGATGTAAACATAAGAATAACCGGATTTTTATTGTTGTTTAAAAAAAACAAAATCCACATACTTTATTCAAGTATTTAAATAAAAATTAATAAAAAAATACAACCTCGTTGAAAAATAAGCTTCTTTTAAAAGGCATTTGTATTTGGGAAATATAATTAATGTACAAACCATCAGTTATCTAGGTAACAAAACAATATATGAACTGACTTCCGGTTACTATAGATTTTGAAATATCGCCCCTGTGAACCCTGTAGCTAACAACCTTGAATCTGTTGTTTTAGATCCAATGTCTTCATAACTACATCACAAGGGCCTGTTTTATAACAAATATTTTTTGCATTCGTTAAAATAGAAAAAAACCCTCACATTAATATTAGCCGTAACAAGTGAAGAATATACAAGCTGATATAAACAATTAAGACATTACATCAAAATATTTTCAATATCAAATTTTAAGTTATTCAGACAAAATGTACCACATTCTATTCATGTGGCATCTATATGTAATAAATTTAAAATTTCAAGTTTCAGTTACCAACTAATATTTTTTTTTAGAGAAAACTATTTGTTTCTTAAACTTGTTCAACACTTATATTTCACTTTACTTGTATTTCAAGTTAAATATATTTTTTTTTAATGTTGCCTTTGAACAAAGACTTCTCACACATCCATAAGTCCATTAACAAAACCTTGTCATTCTGATACAGCTCACAGATAGAGATATAAACTTAAACAATGTACATACATCAGGCAAGGCGTACTATTCTAACATAAACATTAAAGATACGAGATACCCATTTAATAATAAATGCTGAATTTCCCCTTAAATAAAAACACTGAAAACTCTATACCATAGTCATAGAAAAACTAATTTATGCAAATTGCTGAAAAATCACATCCCTAATTATACAAATCTGGGCCCTTTTCCACGAAAGAATCGTAGCTAGGGTTAATTGTAGTGAATTAAGGTGAGTTTTACAACTCACTGTAAACTTTACAGCTGTTTCGTTCCACAAAGCAACCTTACGGTAGTCATAAGTGGCCCTTTAATTATTAAAATCTTCTTTGCAAAGAAGTGCAAATTAGTTAAATAATAAATTGGTTACTGACTTTTCGGAACATTTTGGATGTATTCATTGATATCGGACATCCATGAAGTAACTTTGTCAGTTTATTTGCTAGCCGATAATTGCCGAATGCATAAGACATGAGAGTTATCTCCCGTGGTTTCGTGTGACGGTTGTATAGAATGGACTGTTTTCATCAAACGCCGAGTTTCATAAAAGGTCTTTCGTATATATTAGAGCCATTTTTACACAAAAAGTTAGTATCCTTCTTAGAAAATTATCAAATCATCATCTAACTGCCATTTGACATCTTGTACCAATTGTAAATTTTCACCCTCATTTATGACGATAGTAAGCTACGCTGTGTTGTGGAACGGGCTGGCGATCGTAGAAAAAAGTTAAAGTCCCGATGGTAGGTATTTATGACAATAGTAGTGCTAAGATCCCTTCGTGGAACGGGACCCAGATGTAATAAGAATCATAGCATACTACAATAAAATAAATACACAATTTACTACACTTGATATAAACAGTATACATACATTTCACAAGCATGGCATATTACAAATATTACGTGAACACAAATAGCTATAAGATATTGCTTTCCATGCTAATATAAATACATTTCATTGTGTAAACACTCTAATGCAAACAACTGAAATGGCTGCAGTGCCAGCACAATAAAATTTGTGGCATATACAAACATAATTCAATGCCAACAGATGATTAATAGCATATACATACTAAAGAAAACTAGTGAAAGACTTTCAATGCTAACACAAAATTCATGACATATATTCACTAATGCAAACATAATTCAAAGGCACAACATACTTCACTAACGTAAACATGGCAAAAACATAAGCTACAATTTCAAGTATGATGATTCAAGTGTGCTTCAGCAACTTGGTATACAATGATTCAAATGTGCTTCATCAACTCGGCATACCATGATTCAAATGTGCTTCATCTCAGCATACAATGATTCACATGTGCTTCATCAACTCGGCATACAATGATTCAAATGTGCTTCATCAACTCGGCATACAATGATTCAAATGTGCTTCATCAACTCAGCAAATGTATTTCAACTCGGCATACAATGACTCAAATGAATCAACTTGGCATACAATGTTTTAAATGCACTTCATCAATTCAGAACCACTTGCACCGACCAGTGATCCATAACTGGTTCAACAAAGGCCATGGTTTGTGCTATCCTGCCTGTGGGAAGCGCAAATAAAAGATCCCTTGCTGCCTGTCGTAAAAAGAGTAGCCTATGTGGCGACAGCGGGTTTCCTCTAAAAAAAACAGTGTCAGAATGACCATATGTCTGACGTCCAATAGCCGCCGATGATAAGATAAAAAATCAATGTGCTCTAGCGGCGTCGTTAAATAAAACAAACTTTACTTTTTTTACTTTCATCAATTCAGCATACAATGATTCAAATGTGCTTCATCAACTCAGCATACACTGATTAAAGTGTGCTTCATCAACTCAGCATACCACACTATGAAATAATATCACCCATAACTCACTCTAATGACGGCGATAACCCAATTAACATACTTCAATACTCAAGCGACAGCTGATGTATGAAACTTCACAAACAGTTTTGCAAGTAAAGGGATGTGAAAGATGTCTTTGCTCTGTGGACATGAAACTTTACAGTTTTGCAAGTAAAGGGATGTGTAAGATGTCTTTGCTCTGTGGACATGACTATTTTAAATAATATTTCTTAACAATAATCTAATACAAAATCTCTCATTTTTATAAGCATTCCTTCCCCACATGACGTTCTATAAAATCAAAAATACTTTGATCACCTTTATTTGTTTTTTAAAGGTTTTAATGTAGATTGTTTAACAAGTAGGATTTTGGTGAATATATTTTGAAATACATTTCATTTAAAAAAACTAAACTATTTTGAAACATTTGTTATAACGACAATACAATCTAATCTTTGTTAAAAAAGATTAACTTTTTTAAACCGTAAAGTAATAAATATCAAACTGTATATCAGTTCAGATTCACCAATCTGAGGTTTATTGAAAGATTAACAGTCGAATGAAAATTTATCTGCCTATTCTGACATAAAAACTAAAATATTTACTTTAAGAAAATACATACATGATAACTGGTGAGACTATAATTATAAAAAAGGCATAGAAAAAGATTACCATACAATTATAAAAATATAATTTGAAGGAAACTCAACTTTCTTGCTACAATGTATAAAAGATAACTATATATGGTATATCTTTCTTGTTTTTTATATAAAGATGAACGCTAACAAGACTGTAGTTGTAAAAAAAAGTCCACAAAACCCCCAACATTCATACAATTAAATATTTTGAGATACAATTGTTGAGAAAAATTAAATTTATCTGTTACTGTTTACTAAATATATAAATAGCTACATATTATTGACCATTATCATATGGTAGAATCTCACTGGGTCGAACTCGGAAGGGTCGAATACACTGCAACGCTCGAACCAAAACCGAAGTCCTGAGTTCATTGAATGGTTAGGTCCAACTACCCAATGGGTCAAATAGTTTCTCCAGCACCGAACGTGGTTCGAGCCAATGGGATTCAACTGTATTTAAAATAAAGCCAATCATACTATTAAGAAGATATTACAGCTAAAAGATGTTTAATTAATCTATTATTATCTTACATATCTATATAAAAAAGACGTACACCACAAATTTCAAATGACTTTCTTTTCATTATAACAGTCGAAAAATATTTAATCAACTTGCTATTATGTTACATAACTGTATAAAAAGACATATTGACAAATTTTACATTACACTTTTGTAAAATGTATGAAAACTAAGACTAAAGTTGTAAGTAAAAAAAACGTCCCCATAGTTCATTCACACAGTTAAGAAGATCCCATTTTCCATGCAGGTGTTTCGAAGACAACATGACCAAGCTTTGTGCAAGTTGGTTTGACCCTGGATTAGGAAGTAGACTTCTCTGGGGCAATTTCCCGATTTGACAGATCTTTAATGCTCTGCTGAATTCGTTTCAGATGACCGACTTTAGTGACCCCAAGCTCCTGTAATACAATACAACACATTTATTACACATATAATGCAATACAACATATTTATTAAACATATAATGCAATACACATTTATTACACATATAATACAATACAACACATTTATTACACATATAATGCAATACAACACATTTATTACACATATAATGCAATACAACACATTTATTACACATATAATGCAATACAACACATTTATTGCACATATAATGCAATACAACACATTTATTACACATACAATGCAATACAACACATTTATTACACATATAATGCAATACACATTTATTACACATATAATACAATACAACACATTACACATATAATACAATACATATAATGCAATACAACACATTTATTACACATATAATACAATACAACACATTTATTACACATATAATGCAATACAACACATTTATTACACATATAATGCAATACAACACATTTATTACACATATAATGCAATACAACACATTTATTACACATATAATGCAATACAACACATTTATTACACATATAATGCAATACAATACATTTATTACACATATAATGCAATACAACACATTCATTACACATATGATGGTGAAAAAAGTGTGGTTTTGTTTAATGATACAACTACAGCACATTAATCTATTAATCATCACTTACTGGAATTCAAACATTTGATAACTATGTAGGCACATGTACATTGTTCAGGGGGAGGGTTTTATGGGCTCAAACCACCCACCCCCAAAGGCTCATCCAAATTATCTTTTTTCTCCCAATATATTTTCAAAGGAGGATAACTCGAGATACCTATTAACATTGCTCGCCACCGTCTAGACCCCCCCCATACAGGCACCTGTAGTCTTAATAGAAATATGCTACATTTTTGTAAAGTTTGTTTTGTTTAATGACACCACTAGAGCACAATGATTTATTAATCATCAGCTATTTGATGTTAAACATTTGCTAATTTTGACATATAGTCTTAGAGAAGAAACCTGCTACATTTGTTTCCCATTAGTAGCAAGGGATCTTTTATATGCACCATCCCACAGACAGGATAGCACATACCACGGCCTATGATATACAAGTCATGGTGCCATGGCTGGAATGAGAAATAGCCCATTGGACCCACCCAGATTTTGGGTTGGAAGTGTAAGATTAATTATTTGACGAAATCCCCAAATATCTACATTACATCACATTTACAATTCCAGCAGAATTCTTAAAAACAAAATCCCCATAACTAATGCCTGATGCAATAATTCCCTTAAAAATCTAATACTGAAGATATCTGCGGCACATTTAAAACAGAGGAATGAATGAATGTTTAACAGACTCCTCAGCACCAAAACATTTAAAACCAAAATAAAAATACCTTTAAATCTCTTCTCTCGAGAGTAAGCAGCTCGCTTCCTTGTATGTCGTGACTGATAAACGCATCCCGGTACTCTCCCAGCCCTAGGCTGTCCAACCACTGGCCTACTTCTTCCGTCATCCACTGTTTGACGTCGTATCCCGAGGGGAGAGAACCTCGCACTTTCTCCTTCTCTTTACCTTTGCCTTTGAGTTTGCTGTACACCTGACGAAACTTGCCTTGTTTGTGCCGTTTATGATGCTCCAGTAACATAGCCTGAAAATATACATACCCATTTGGTGCTTAACATTCTCACTACTTGATTAATTATTGATTGAAACAATATTTATTTCTGTTTATATTATCAGATAGGATTGGTCAACAGGCATAGCCTATATAAAGACCTTTCCCTACATCATACAACTGAAATATTAACTGGTCAACATAGGATGTACAAAATACGCATTTAGTGTTGAAGAATATAAAATTATTGTATATTTAACCTGTCAAAGTATAAATATTTGTATGTAGATTAGAACAGAGAGACAAGAAGAATAAAGGAGAAGGTGAACGGTTTTATCAGTCAAAATGTTTGCTTTCAGCAATGAAATTGTGAATTGCTTTGCATATGAGACTGTTTTCCTGTAGTGTTAAGTTGGGATCGCCATATATTAATGTGTTGATAGTTAAATTTAAATAATTTAACCTGCATTAATTATTGACAAAAAACACGTTGAGGGGATACAAATTTTTACAAACATATTTTCACTTAACATTTTTATAAATACATAAAATAATGTTAATATATGAATCGGAAAGTATTATTTTCATGGCATTTTCTAAAAATATTTACGAAAAAAACCCTTAAAGGACCATTATGAAGATTAGTTTCAATCAGTGTGCTTCCTTTATTATTTCTCATCAGTGCCGTGTGCAAAACGGCGGGAAATATGAATGAGTGAATGTACCCTATGCAGTGTACAGTGTGTCGGCTTTCATGACGACACACTGTACACTGCATAGAGTACATTCACTTAATTGCTAATTTAAAATCTGCGTTCACTGATAAATCCCTAGGCTGAAGCTCACCGGTACAACACAACATGCCACACATGGTGTGTAACAGTAAGCACCGTTCAACACTGACACAAAGCATTTGCTTTTGAAGACAGTTTTTATTCTTATTATCATTGAGTACCAGCTAAGGTTGCAATACTTTTCGTGTGAGCTACATCTGATGTCGCAATACTTTCTACACGCAGTTTGGGCTACTGTTGGCATATCGCAATTAATTAATGGCGCAATGCATAATGGATCTACAGTATACAGAAGACCATAAACAAAGCTGTCACATTAAATTTGTTTTTAAAAGATATTAACATTCAGAATTACAGGGTGGTATACCATTTATTATTTCAAAGTTTTGAGCAAATATAACAACAACAAAAAATATATATTTAAGGATTCTGTTATGTTTTTTACGTTCATTGGGGTATGAAAAAAAAAAAATCCACAAACTGTGAATCGGTGAAGCTGTTCTCACATAAGTTTGCAGATTATTATTTTTGTTCATATCCAGATGAAGTAAAAGAAATAACAGACAATACTTATAATTAAATTTGAATCATACTTACTAATAATAGCACTAAAACTTCTTATTTTATTTGAATTATTTTTGGTCCATAAATTCAATAAGCCAACTTGCTCATGTATATAAAATGATGTCATCAGATATGATGTTCCCTAACGACGTAATTTTTATGTTCATCAAGAAATGAAGAAACTCTTGTTGTTATGTCTGGACCAATGGGGTAACGTTATGTTGTAATAAATGTAACGGAAATTTAATTACACGTATTCTAATTGCAAACTACCGGCCTCGGTGGCGTCGTGGCAGGCCATCGGTCTACAGGCTGGTAGGTACTGGGTTCGGATCCCAGTCGAGGCATGGGATTTTTAATCCAGGTACCAACTCCAAACCCTGAGTGAGTGCTCCGCAAGGCTCAATGGGTAGGTGTAAACCACTTGCACTGACCAGTGATCCATAACTGGTTCGACAAAGGCCATGGTTTGTGCTATCCTGCCTGTGGGAAGCGCAAATAAAAGATCCCTTGCTGCTAATCGGAAGAGTAGCCCATGTAGTGGCGACAGCGGGTTTCCTCTCAAAATCTGTGTGGTCCTTAACCATATGTCTGACGCCATATAACCGTAAATAAAATGTGTTGAGTGCGTCGTTAAATAAAACATTTCTTTCTTTCTTTCTAATTACAAACTAAGAATAATCCTGATTTTTAAACCACCCAAACGACACTGATGTCAATACAGCCAGCTGGTTACCTCTTCGACTACAGGAGTGTACTGCATAATGCCACCAATCTCCGACACTTTCTTTATCTCTAGCTCAAGGGCAGATAACTCTGAACTGAGCTTAGCTTCGATGTCTGGTAATAATGGCTGAAAGACAAAAAAACAACATTTAAAGATAAAATGTTATACAGTGAAAAAATTGCAATCCTCAAAATGTTGTGTGTGTGGGAAGGGGTTATGGAAGACAGGAATTGCACCCATACAAATAATTGAGGTAGAATCATACCCCAGAAGACAAGCGTGATTTATAACCTACATATGTAAGGAAGTTGTTATTATTATTTTATTAATGGTGGCTCTATCTCACTTTCCCCCAGCGCATATAAAGTTAATATACACATATATATATATATATATAGTTATAAATAAAATAACAATGGTCTTCTGATCCCCACTAAATCCGACGATTTTGTTCGGTTGATACATTTTTTTAAACCACTAATTTGTAAGATAATTTACTAGCATTCAACGACCACTCATGTAGTATTCTCTATGAAACAGCGGTTCAGGAATATACATACGGGGCCAGCTGCCTTAGATGCAAGGAATGCGTTTGCATCTTCACACAGCAGTCGTACACTGTGAAGTAGATCAGCAACCTGACTTCGAAGAGTGGGCTGTAAAATACAAACCTGTAAGTCATAAACATTGCATACATGGTTTATATACCGGTAAGAGAATTCCAGAAAACATTTTTCTTCAAACTCCAAGGTATGTTAATTTCTATATTTTTTTTTTTTTTAATAGACTGAAAAATAGGCAGAAAATATCAAATTAAAATATAACCTTGGTTTTTATTATTATTAACATTTTAAATGAATTATTTGTATGATTTTGTATAAATTATTCATCACAGTATAAACAATAAGTGCAAACTTTTGTATCAATGGCTTTGCCAATTCATGGTTTGTGCATGTTGTTTGTAGTTTTTTTTAATACACAGATGAAACCAAACCAAAGAGCAGACAATCCTTAAATAAATCATATTTGACTGAAAATAGGATGTATCCTCTATATGTAGAACAGGTTCATAATGTTTTACACTGGCTAAAAACAACTCATTGACAAGAATACTGTGGAATGAAATATCTCACTGGCTAAAAACAACTCATTGACAAGAATACTGTGGAATGAAATATCTCACTGGCTAAAAACAACTCATTGACAAGAATACTGTGGAATTAAATATCTCACTGGCTAAAAACAACTCATTGACAAGAATACTGTGGAATTAAATATTTCACCTGCCATAACTTTATTAAAAAATAAATAATAATCTTAAATTGTTTTTTAATGAATTTATTATTCACATGCATTGTGATAAACATCCATACATGTGTTGGTGCAACTATAAACCAAGTTTCATTCTATTTATTATTACCCATTATCAATTTTTATCATTTTATGGAAGATTTTCAAGCAATACTGTCATTGAAAACAAGTTTGCAAGTTAAGAACAAGAGACAGTGTTGTGTCATAGTTGAGTCGTATATATCGCACCGTAACTACATTGTATTTTGTATCCATTCATTCGGGTTATCCATGGTTGCAGTCATGTTGACAACCCGAATGAATGGATACAAAATAGTTACGGTTATTTGTTGTTGCCTGACAGTTGTGACATCAAAGTCTATAGTGAAGCACTTATTATGATGTCAAAACGTATGAAGGGGAAGAAATGGGTTTTTTCTTTCTCTAGGGAAAGATCATTTTTCTTCCCCCACTTCTCTCTGCCCATATGGATAATAAAAACAGTTGTGTCACATATTTTCAATTGAAGCTTGGTGATATTCTGTATTACAGAGAGTCACATACTAAACAATTCAGTTTTGCAACGTGCTGTTGATGTAACATATGGGATATAATAGATATACAGTGTGTGCATGACTGGGAATCTGTAGGTGTTGGATGGGAAATAACGATTAACAGTGCACAGTGATGTATTATAAGCTATAAAGGGCAGGATTTAGTTCAGTCGGTTGAGTGCTCGCTTGAGGTGTTTGCGTCGCAGGATCGAACCCTCTCGGCGGATCCATTCAACTGATTGGGTTTTTTCTTGTTCCACCCAGTACACCACAATTGATCAAGGGACATGGTATGTGCTGTCCTGTCTGTGGGAAAGTGCATATAAAAGATCCCTTGCTGCTAACAGAAAACTGTAACAGGTTTCTTCTGATGACTACGAGTCATAATTACCAAATGTTTGACATCCAATAGCCGATGATTAATTAATGTGCTCTAGTGGTGGCATTAAACAAAACAAACATAAGTGACAGTAATTAACATTTGAAGTTGTAGCTTGTGTTTGTGTTTTAAAATGTTATTTTAAGATGTCGGTGGCATCGTGCTTAAGTCATTGGACATAAGGCTGGTAGGTACAAGGTTCGCAGCCCAGTACTGGCTCCCACCCAGAGCGAGTTTTAACAACTCAGTGGGTAGGTGTAAGGCCACTACACCCTCTTCACTCTTACTAACCACTAACAGCTAACATCTAACCCACTGTCCTGGACAGACAGCCCAGATAGCTGAAGTGTGTGCCCAGGACAGCTTGCTTGAACCTTAATTGGATATAAGGACAAAAATAAGTTGAAATGAAATGAATAAGATGTTAAATCACAGGGTGGCGAGACTGGCCCTTCAATAATGTAGTAACATTTGTGTTTTGTATCAGTAAAATATGTATAATAATGAAAAGCAAAAATGCATTTAAAAAACTCCACTGAAAACATAACCTTGACACAATTAACAAACAATGAAGACATCAAATAATTATGCAAATAAAATAAAAAAACAAGCAAAATGTACAAACATTAATAAGCATGATGCCAACAT
Organism: Gigantopelta aegis; assembly: GCF_016097555.1. Taxonomy (NCBI): domain Eukaryota; kingdom Metazoa; phylum Mollusca; class Gastropoda; order Neomphalida; family Peltospiridae; genus Gigantopelta; species Gigantopelta aegis. Next base: position 3,901,324 of record NC_054699.1, read on the forward strand.
GACAATCCCTTTATTACTACATGTACATATATATATATCAATATATATATATATATATATAATATATATATATATATATATATATATATAAGGGCGCCTTGTTCCAACCAGTGCATCACGAACGGTATATCAAAGTCCATGGTATGTGCTATCCTGTCTGTGGGATGGTGCATATCAAAGATCCGTTGCTACTAATGCAAAAAATGTAGCGGGTTTCCTCTCTAAGACTAAGTCAAAATTACCAAATGTTTGACATCCAATAGTCGATGATTAATAAATCAATGTGCTCTAGTGGTGTCATTAAACAAAACAAACTTTTACTTTAAAGTCATATCAGGGTAAAACAGATGATTCCTTGAGTAAGTTGATCCCTACATTTCACCCTAAATATCTGTTAAAAAAAAGACGTATTAGCTGATGCAACCTTTTTTTCATGTTTACAGACTTCATTTTACAATTAGTATTACATTACGTAATCCATGTTAACTACATGCAAACAACAAACCTATAAGTTAGTTTCCAAGGTAACCCAGGCCAGTTTTATAACATTAGTCTTATAAAAGTTAAGTCTAGATTCAAGATTCAAACTTAAAGACTTTCAATCTTGTTCAGTGCAAATTGGCACTAAGTTCAGGGGCAGAGTGAAAGTTTTGTTGTTTGCTGTGACCCAATCAATTGATAAACAATGCAAGGGGGGAGGACGCAGCCCAGTGGTAAAGTGCTCCCCTGATGTGCAGTCGGTCTAGGATCGATACCCATCTATGGCCCTCTGACATATTTCTTCTTGTTCCAGCCAGTGCTCCACAACTGGTCTATCAAATATATGTATTATCCTGCCTGTGGGGGTAATGCATATATATATATATATATATATATATATATATATATATATATAAAAGATCCCTTGCTGCTAATCGAAAAGAGCAGCCCATGGAAGGACAGCAGCAGGTTTCCTCTCTCAATATCTGTGTGGTTTTTAAATACAGCATGTATATGTTCGACACCAAATAACCACAATTAAAATGTGTTATGTGTGTTGTAAAATAAAACATTTCTTTCTTTTATAAAAATTGCCATGACCCATTTCCTTGTTTTACTCATAATGTCTTTGTGTAATGAAAACTTAAAAAAACAACAACACAAAAAATAATAATAATGAAAAGTAAAAAACCACACTTAAAACCCTACCGGATGACCAAAACACTATTTAAAATTTGTTTTGTTTTGCAAATACGCAGATTTTGATCAGAGACTATTCAATAAAAAAAAAATGTTTTGCATACACTTTATAAGAAATGGTTTGGTGTTTCAACAAATATTGCAATTAGGTGAAATATTCCATTACCCAGTATGCGTTAAGTGGAACCCACTATATATATACACTTCTGAAATTAGTTAAAATAAAAATGAAAGGAAACATTAACAACGACAACAAAGAATCCAATTGCTGACTCATCAAACTGCTATTAATACTTAGTGGACAAAGCGAAGCTAGACGTATCCAAAATGGCTAAGTTATAATTTTTAATGTAGTAATTACGGTAATAAAAATGATTGATGAGAAAAATATGTATTTTATAAGCAAACCCTACAGTTCTTTCTACTTACACCTACAGGGATTTTACTATCATCCTGACTTCCCTCCCCTAAAAAAAAACCCCTATCACAAAACTACAACAAATAGCAATGCAAACTCACATTAAAAACAAAATTGACAAAATACACATCATATTGTACGGAAAATTGGACTACGGCATGACTGACAACATATAATACAAACAACACGTTCTGTATTCTATAAATATTCATGCAAGGAACAAATGTGTGCTCGGGTCAATCACAACATCATACAAACCGCACCTGGTACGTTTCCGATTGATCCCCCGAATCAAACTGAGCAAAAAATTAAATAAAACCTTAAAAACTCACAAAAATAAAGAGAGACTTCCGTAAATTATAACTGGGTTTTAATTTTCTACATTCAAGAAAAATCTAAATAATTACATGCCATAACAATAGAGATTTTGTTTGTTTGTTTATTTCGTTAGTCAACATAGGTCATAATAGAGGTCAAACTACTACTACCTTTTAACCATAAACTTGACATGACATTAGACATCAAATTCTGTTCATGTCGTACTAAATATGTTTTTAAGTTTATATGTCAGAAAAAGTACTACAACTTTTATTAATAGTGTATAATGAGTGTTCAAACTGCTACTATTACCTATTAACTATAAACTTGACATAACAAATTTATACTTTAACCTAGAGGATGGCAATTCTAGAAATTCTAGAAATCAGATAATCAAAGTCCTAAACAAAGTCTGTAGCATTTTTGGATGCTTTAACTCCCCAAAAATACACTCTATTTTGAAAATATGCATTTGTCAAATTTTTATATGTTAAGTAACTTAAAACGTTTGAAAACCTTAAACTTGGGATAATTTGCACAACAATTCTACAAATATAGAAAAAAAAGGAAAGAGTAACTACAGTGTTATTATTTTCAAAAACTAGGGACAGAATTTACAAATAATAGTTTTTTTAAGCATTAAAAATATGCAGGTAATAAAAACATTCTTCTTAAACTTCTACTAAATTTTTTTATTTAAAAATTTAAATCTTAATTTAATGTTGTAGAAAAACACCAAACTTAAAAAAATTATTTTATTTTTAGGACATTTTGGTGACAGATAAATAAAATAAATAAAACAATAGTTACCTCTGCAAGTTTTCCTGAGGGATACAGTCGATCAAGACATTCGGAGGCACGCTGAGCAAGGGGATATAACTCTTGTTCAACAGAACTGTTGCTTTTTGAGGCAACCTTAATGCTTTAAGAAAACAAGATGAGAACTGATTCAAAAATTAGTTTTTTTTACATAATGTCAGAAATATTTTTAATAGACACGTATAGTGATAAAAAGAATAAATTATATTGCACTGGTGTTTCCATGTTTTATCAATAAAGGGAATTTCCACATGTTCGCTCTCAACACGGCAACTGATACTAGCAAGCCAAATTTCCCAAGTTTTGCTAGAATACATAAATCATATCAATGTGGCAACTGCCTCTATGAAACTGAGCAAACAAAATTTCCCCAGCTTCACTAGAATACATACAATCAAATCATTGCGACAACTTGCACCGTCTCCATGAAATTGAGTAAGCCAAATTTACCCAGCTTTGCTAGAATACATACAATCATACCAATGTGGCAACTGGCATGGTCTCCATGAAATTGAGTACGCCAAATTTACCCAGCTTCGCATACCAATGTGGCAACTGGCATGGTCTCCATGAAATTGAGTACGCCAAATTTACCCAGCTTCGCATACCAATGTGGCAACTGGCATGGTCTCCATGAAATTGAGTACGCCAAATTTACCCAGCTTCGCATACCAATGTGGCAACTGGCATGGTCTCCATGAAATTGAGTACGCCAAATTTACCCAGCTTCGCATACCAATGTGGCAACTGGCATGGTCTCCATGAAACTGAGTAAGCCAAATTTCCCCAGCTTTGCTGGAATACATAAATCATATCAATGCGGCAACTGGCACCATCTCCATGAAAATGAGAATTTCCCCAGCTTCACTACAATACATACAATCATATCAATGCAGCAATTGGCACCGTCTCCATGAAATTGTGTAAGCCAAATTTACCCAGATTCGCTAGAATACATACAATCATACCAATGTGGCAACTGGCATTGTCTCCATGAAACTGAGCAAGCCAGATTTCCCCACCTTTGCTAGAATACATACCATCGTATCAACGCGGCAACTGCCTCCACGAAATTGAGCAAAACGTTAGCCTCGTCTTCCGAAAGAACTGTGGGCTGTGGACTGACCGGTCTCTCAACCTTCTGTTTCTCTGACCACGATTTCAACACGTTCTCGAACGTCTAAATAAACCGAAAAACATTCAATTAATATTAAGTTGATATAGGACAATTTTAGATGTAATATTACTCAAAGAATAGAAACCCCCCCATCCCCCTTATCTTCAGATCACAATTTCAACAAATTCTTGAATTTGTGAAAATTAAAGGAAAAAACTGCAGTGCGCTGGACCCCTGAAGGGAAAAGAAAGAGAGGGCGTCCGAAAACAACATGGCGCTAAACAGTGGAAATAGAGATAAAGGAGACAGGACACAGTTGGGGTACTATCGAGAGATTGGCAAGGGATAGACCGGTGTGGAGGAACTTCATCGCTGCAGTAAATGCCACTAGGCATGACAGGAAATGATGATGGAAGGGGAAAAAACTGAAAACAATTATGCCATAACAATTAAATATTAGCTGTAAATCACAATCTGGTTTGTAGTAACTTACAAATATTTTATAAGCTATAGTACAAATATAATTTTAAAAAATCTCCCTCCCATCCCACGTCATCTTTGGACCACGATTTCAGCACACTTTAAAATGCATAAAAAGTTAAAAATAAATGAAAATAGTTATGGAATAACAATTAATACATTTATTATGTATAAACAATAATCTGATTTGTAATAATGTATTTTACAAGAACAATTAGACTCGGGAAGGGAATGATAACTGGCCCTGATAAATCCTTCCCCGTTATGCTGCCGTAAACGTACTCTGTCTCTGGTTAACATCTGTGCTCTGTTCTTGTGTACGATACGAACGTATCCCGGGGGCTGTATCCACGCCTCCCCGTCAACCTGTACCGGTACACCTTCATCTCCCAGAATTGTTATCTTCACCGTCCGACACTGAAATTATATTAACAAATAACATTCAGTAAAATTAAATATTTTGCTTACCATAAACATTTTTGTAGTATTGCTTATAGCTGTACTAATGAACAGGGCTGAAAACTCGTGAAAAATATGGCGGCCCAACAATGGATGTTGGCAAATTATGGTAAGTGCACCATGAAGGATGAGTAAGATTTTAAAGTGGAATAAATATATGCAATACAAATATTAATAGTGGCTCATATGTTCTAGCTCTAAAGAAGATCAACCAAATAATATTATTTGGTCGACTAACACCATTATTTTTTAATATTTAAGTCACCCGAACGGGTCATTGGTCGCATTTGGTGACCTGGCCACAGGATGTTTCGAGCCCTGAATGAGTGGTCCTCTCAATGCATGATAAAAAAAACCCCAAGAATTCTACAGAATGAAATGTCTCGACTACTATAAAACCTTTTTGGTGACCTGTAATAAACATCCACAGGTTCAAATATAAACCAAGTTTTAATCACTTAAGGACTTATAGTTTGTGAGAAACTGATCTAAATGCGAAACTTTAATGTCACCGATTTCGGAAAACTATAGATCACATTTTTAGTTCATAAAGACAAGACAATAAATTATTATTTTTTATCAATTTTGCTCTAGTGGTGTTGTTAAACAAAACTTTATTGTGGAATAAGAGACATAACAGAGTATTTGTGATACTTATCTATACTATATGAAAGAAGAAAATACCGCCAGACTCTCTGTATCACAGTTTTATTATGTAAATAATTACAAATGGTTATTTATTTCGTAAAAACTTTATACCTGAATGTTTTAAGTTAGTGGACTTTCTTCAAATAACATGTAACATTATTATGGATAATTTACCTAGTCATGTTACTATAGCAACCAACCTGAGCTATGCGGTGATGCTGAATGTCTATGACCCTTGACACTGCCATCTGAACTCCACCAAAAACAGCAACGACTTCCAAAATTTTATCATCGAAGTTCGGAGCAGTGAAATTCTGAAAACAAAAACAGTAAAATCTGAATATTTTTCTGACATAACAGTGTATTATTACATTGTGTGTTAGTCCAATCTTTCTGACAGATAATGCTTTGGTTTTACCTTGTATGTCTATTATGAAAACACTGGCATGATGTCTACAGTCCGTCCGTCCCATCCTACGAAAATGTATTTTTTATAAATAATTTCAGTTTGGTTTGATGTAAGAAGACAAGTAAAAGTGTTGTGGAAATAAGAAAATTTTTACTATTTTTTGTGTGTGCAATTTAGAAAACAATCGGTTCAGAAATAAATAACTTGTAGTAAATTTTATAGTATGAAAAAAGGGATGCACTATAAATGACTCATTGTTTAAGTAGTCAAATGAGATGTACATATAAAGTTATGACAAGATAATACTAGTTTGTCATTCAACGACCCCCAAGGATGTCTTTATACTAGATTTAAAAAAAAAAAAAAAAAAAAAAAAAAAATCCACTTACCAAGTCTTCTTTGGTTCCTCCCCAAAAATTGGCCCCTCCACCATAACTATAAAAAGAAAACAAGATGTGACGAAATATATGATCAGTGTGAACACGCACAGCTAAAACACTTGCTGAAACATATAACTTTTATAAATACACGATAAATCTTCCCCCCAAAAACGAACCTTTTATATACCAGTTGTGAAGCACTGGTTGGGATGGGAAAAAACCCCAGTCAGAGAATGGGTCCACCAAGCAGGTTTGATCCTTTGACACTATCACCTCAGATAAACACTCTACTGACTGAGCTAGGTCATGCCCCTAAACAAAGTTTACAAAGCCTGTTTATGACTTACATACACTTCCAAGGCTTAAATGGTTTCACACCACATAGCTCATGTGTTTTTGTGCTGGGGTGTCGTTAAAATCTATTCTATTCTCTTACTTTGCTTAAACAACTACACTTAAGCAAAACAGGCTTCATAAATTCGCCCCATACCTTGACCTCAATGCTGACAAACAGTGCATTTTTAGGTTTCCTACATTAGAATTATTAGCCAAAAATAAACTGTAGATTGGGTTGTGAGAATATCCATGAAACTTAAAAAACAGGTTGAGGTTTCGTCGACCCACCTTGGAATGTTGAGAATGACGATGCCTTGTAGACTGGGGAGAGGAATCCTCTGGCCGTCACACTCGAGCAGGACTCGCTGGTCAAGGTTCTTGAACGTCTGGTGAAGCATCTCCTTACCACCGAGAACACCGTACCACATCAAGTTCTTAGTACGACTCCTGAAATATCAACAGTCCGTTAATAACTATCACCCAGAACACCGTACCACATCAAGTTCTTAGTACGACTCCTGAAATATCAACAGTCAGGTAATAACTGTCACCCAGAACACCGTACCACATCAGGTTCTAAGTATGACTCCAGAAATATCAACAGTCCATTAATAACTGTCACCCAGAACACCGTACTACATCAGGTTCTTAGTACGACTCCTGAAATACCAACAGTCCGTTAATAACTGTCACCCAGAACACCGTACCACATCAAGTTCTTAGTACGACTCCTGAAATATCAACAGTCAGGTAATAACTGTCACCCAGAACACCATACCACATCAGGTTCTTAGTACGATTCCAGAAATATCAACAGTCCATTAATAACTGTCACCCAGAACACCGTACTACGTCAGGTTCTTAGTACGACTCCTGAAATACCAACAGTCCGTTAATAACTGTCACCCAGAACACCGTACTACGTCAGGTTCTTACTACGACTCCAGAAATATCAACAGTCAGGTAATAACTGTCACCCAGAACACCGTACCACATCAGGTTCTTAGTACGACTCCAGAAATATCAACAGTCCATTAATAACTGTCACCCAGAACACCGTACTACGTCAGGTTCTTAGTACGACTCCTGAAATACCAACAGTCCGTTAATAACTGTCACCCAGAACACCGTACTACGTCAGGTTTTTACTACGACTCCAGAAATATCAACAGTCAGGTAATAACTGTCACCCAGAACACCGTACCACATCAGGTTCTTAGTACGACTCCAGAAATACCAACAGTCCGTTAATAACTGTCACCCAGAACACCATACCACATCAGGTTCTTAGTACGACTCCTGAAATACCAACAGTCCGTTAATAACTGTCACCCAGAACACCGTACCACATCAGGTTCTTAGTACGACTCCTGAAATACCAACAGTCCGTTAATAACTGTCACCCAGAACACCGTACCACATCAGGTTCTTAGTACGACTCCTGAAATACCAACAGTCCGTTAATAACTGTCACCCAGAACACCGTACCACATCAGGTTCCTATGATGTCCTAACCTAAAAAACAGTTTGTCCCTATGTTACATTTGTGGCATCTTAAATTATTATTTTTTAAACCTAGGTTAGCCCTAACAAATAAAAATCTATTGAACTATTATTTTGACAACTGACCTGCATTTCTCTGGATGTTCTTCCCGTTTGTTCTGAAACTCCAGAGCAATCTTGGCGTCGAGACCAATCCCAAAATAGTTGTTCATAACACACTTCTCTGTGTAAAAATCACTGTTAAAAACACCAACAAATTGTTAATATACTAAATCTGTTAAAAGCTGCAGTTTTTCTTCTCCATACTATAATAGTTTTTACCAATATAAAATGCAAACTGAACTACAGTTTTAATAAACTTGTGTGCTGTTGCTACCAACAGACATTGTAATCTGTGTAAAAATCAGTTTGAAAATAACATTTGATATAAACATTACCTCACTTAAATAACAACATTAACCCCTCATACACAAACAAAGATTTAAAAGCTCTGACAACCCAGTACATTGTAAAAACTGTTGATAACTTAACCTTTTGCAACATTAATAACCAAAGCAAAACAGATAGTAAATCCATTCCCTAATCAGAGGAGATAACTCTGCACTCACAAGTTGTCTTCTTCAATAAGAGGCGAGGCTGCAGCACAGAGGGCATCTGCGTTGGCCAGGAGCACTTTACTGATGAAACTACCACCTCCCAGAGACTTCGCTATACTGCTGCTGACACCTGGAAACATAACAGAAACTTTTGTTTAACAACCAATGATATCCCAGGTTTTTGTATCATCATAAGTTAATTATGATATTCATTTATTCAGGGGGTGGGACAGTGCCCAATGGAAAAGTGCTTGCCTGACATCCGATCAGTCTAGGATCGATCCCTGTCAGTGGGCCAATTGGAATATTGAAATTTGAAAACACTGTAGCAATCTCCATTGCCGTAGTTAATTGCAGGTGTGTGTGTGCAGAAATGAGTTTTGGAAGTAACCCCATAAGCAAAAAAACCACCCAGTCTAAAACCCTCAACACTGCTAAACATTCTGCACACGTGCCTGACTTGCCAGGGTAGTACTTACCTGACAGCTTGTGGTAGTCGAGGAAGGGCAGCACTTACGGGCAGCATGTGGTAGTCGAGGAAGGGCAGCATATGGTAGTCGAGGAAGGGCAGCACTATCCGCGGCGTGGGCAGGGCAACACTTACCAGGCAGCATGTGGTAATCGAGGAAGGGCAGCACTTACCGGACAGCATATGGTAATTGAGGAAGGGCAGCACTTACCGGACAGCATGTGGTAGTCGAGGAAGGGCAGCACGTGGTAGTCGAGGAAGGGCAGCATATGGTAGTCGAGGAAGGGCAGCACTATCCGCGGCGTGGGCAGGGCAGCACTTACCAGGCAGCATGTGGTAGTCAAGGAAGGGCAGCACTATCCGCGGCATGGGCAGGGCAGCACTTACCAGGCAGCATGTGGTAGTCGAGGAAAGGAAGCACTATCCGCGGTGTGGGCAAAACAGCACTTACCGGGCAGCATGTGGTAGTCGAGGAAGGGCAGCACTATCCGTGGCGTGGGCAGGGCAGCACTTACCGGGCAGCATGTGGTAGTCGAGGAAGGGCAGCACTATCTGCGTGGGCAGGGAAGCACTTACCGGGCAGCATGTGGTAGTCGAGGAAGGGCAGCACTTACTGGGCAGCATGTGGTAGTCGAGGAAGGGCAGCACTATCTGCGGCGTGGGCAGGGCAGCACTTACCGGGCAGCATGTGGTAGTCGAGGAAGGGCAACACTATCTGCGGTGTGGGCAGGGTAGCACTTACCAGGCAGCATGTGGTAGTCGAGGAAGGGCAGCACTATCCGCGGCGTGGGCAGGGCAGCACTTACCGGGCAACATGTGGTAGTCGAGGAAGGGCAGCTCTTACCAGGCAGCATGTGGTAGTTGAGGAAGGGCAGCACTATCCGCGGCGTGAGCAGGGCAGCACTTACTGGGCAGCATGTGGTAGTCGAGGAAGGGCAGCAGTATCCGCGGCGTGGGCAGGGTAGCACTTACCGGGCAGCATGTGGTAGTCGAGGAAGGGCAGCACTTACCAGGCAGCATGTGGTAATCGAGGAAGGGCAGCACTATCCGTGGCGTGGGCAGGGCAGCACTTACCGGGCAGCATGTGGTAGTCGAGGAAGGGCAGCACTATCCGCGGCGTGGGCAGGGTGTCCTTGGCGGGGCTCTTGTCGCGGCCCTTGTTACAGATGTTGGAGCCGACGCTCGACGACCGGTTGAACGTGCTCATACTGCTGATTCTACGCGACGTCGGACCCTTCGGAGAGTGCGACCCGTCTGGGGAGAAAGGAAAGGAAATGTTTTATTGAACGACGCACTCAACACATTTTAATTACGGTTATATGGTGTCGGACATATGGTTAAGGACCACACAGATATAGAGAGGAAACCCGCTGTCGCCACTTCATGAGCTACTCTTTTTCAATTATACCAGTCGTGGTGCACTGGCTTGAGCGAGAAATAGCCCAATTGGCCCACTGATGGGGATCGATCCCAAACTGACCGCGCATCAAGCGAAAGCTTTACCATTGGGCTATGTCCCGCCCATCTGGTGAGAAAGTGAAAAACAAAACCGTTTATTACATACCTAACAGTGGCAGGTCTAGGCATGTTAGCAAGGTGGGGTGGGGGTGTTTCAATCAGCATATTTATTTTTAAAATCATCAGTGGCAGGTCTAGGCATGTTAGCAAGGTGGGGTGGGCAATCAGCATATTTATTTTTTAAATCATCAGTGGCAGGTCTAGGCATGTTAGCAAGGTGGGGTGGGGGTGTTTCAATCAGCATATTTATTTTTAAAATCATCAGTAGCAGGTCTAGGCATGTTTGCAAGGTGGAGGGGGGTGTTTCAATCAGCATATTTATTTTTAAAATCATCAGTAGCAGGTCTAGGCATGTTAGCAAGGTGGGGTGGGCAATCAGCATATTTATTTTTAAAATCATCAGTGGCAGGTCTAGGCATGTTAGCAAGGTGGGGTGGGGGTGTTTCAATCAGCATATTTATTTTTTAAATCATCAGTGGCAGGTCTAGGCATGTTTGCAAGGTGGAGGGGGGTGTTTCAATCAGCATATTTATTTTTTAAATCATCAGTGGCAGGTCTAGGCATGTTAGCAAGGTGGGGTGGGGGTGTTTCAATCAGCATATTTATTTTTTAAATCATCAGTGGCAGGTCTAGGCATGTTAGCAAGGTGGGGTGGGGGTGTTTCAATCAGCATATTTATTTTTAAAATCATCAGTGGCAGGTCTAGGCATGTTAGCAAGGTGGGGTGGGGGTGTTTCAATCAGCATATTTATTTTTAAAATCATCAGTAGCAGGTCTAGGCATGTTAGCAAGGTGGGGTGGGGTGTTTCTTCAATCAGCATATTTATTTTTTAAATCATCAGTGGCAGGTCTAGGCATGTTAGCAAGGTGGGGTGGGGGTGTTTCAATCAGCATATTTATTTTTAAAATCATCAGTGGCAGGTCTAGGCATGTTTGCAAGGTGGAGGGGGGTGTTTCAATCAGCATATTTATTTTTAAAATCATCAGTGGCAGGTCTAGGCATGTTTGCAAGGTGGAGGGGGGTGTTTCAATCAGCATATTTATTTTTTAAATCATCAGTGGCAGGTCTAGGCATGTTAGCAAGGTGGGGTGGGGGTGTTTCAATCAGCATATTTATTTTTAAAATCATCAGTAGCAGGTCTAGGCATGTTAGCAAGGTGGGGTGGGGGTGTTTTAATCTGCAGATTTATTTAAGAAATGATATATAGAATGTTGTGACTTTTTATTACATCATTGTTATAAGACACTTGACCATGTATATACTAGTCCCTAAGCAACATCTTTACACAGGGGTGCAGAAAGTACTTGACCATGTATATACTAGTCCCTAAGCAACATCTTTACACAGGGGTGCAGAAAGTACTTGACCATGTATATACTAGTCCCTATGCAACATCTTTACACAGGGGTGCAGAAAGTACTTGACCATGTATATACTAGTCCCTATGCAACATCTTTACACAGGGGTGCACAAAGTCCTTGACCATGTATATACTAGTCCCTAAGCAACATCTTTACACAGGGGTGCAGAAAGTACTTGACCATGTATATACTAGTCCCTAAGCAACATCTTTACACAGGGGTGCAGAAAGTACTTGACCATGTATATACTAGTCCCTAAGCAACATCTTTACACAGGGGTGCAGAAAGTACTTGACCATGTATATACTAGTCCCTATGCAACATCTTTACACAGGGGTGCAGAAAGTACTTGACCATGTATATACTAGTCCCTATGCAACATCTTTACACAGGGGTGCACAAAGTCCTTGACCATGTATATACTAGTCCCTAAGCAACATCTTTACACAGGGGTGCAGAAAGTACTTGACCATGTATATACTAGTCCCTAAGCAACATCTTTACACAGGGGTGCACAAAGTCCTTGACCATGTATATACTAGTCCCTAAGCAACATCTTTACACAGGGGTGCAGAAAGTACTTGACCATGTATATACTAGTCCCTATGCAACATCTTTACACAGGGGTGCAGAAAGTACTTGACCATGTATATACTAGTCCCTATGCAACATCTTTACACAGGGGTGCAGAAAGTACTTGACCATGTATATACTAGTCCCTATGCAACATCTTTACACAGGGGTGCAGAAAGTACTTGACCATGTATATACTAGTCCCTAAGCAACATCTTTACACAGGGGTGCAGAAAGTACTTGACCATGTACATACTAGTCCCTATGCAACATCTTTACACAGGGGTGCAGAAAGTACTTGACCATGTATATACTAGACCCTATGCAACATCTTTACACAGGGGTGCAGAAAGTACTTGACCATGTATATACTAGTCCCTATGCAACATCTTTACACAGGGGTGCAGAAAGTACTTGACCATGTATATACTAGACCCTATGCAACATCTTTACACAGGGGTGCAGAAAGTACTTGACCATGTATATACTAGACCCTATGCAACATCTTTACACAGGGGTGCAGAAAGTACTTGACCATGTATATACTAGTCCCTATGCAACATCTTTACACAGGGGTGCAGAAAGTACTTGACCATGTATATACTAGACCCTAAGCAACATCTTTACACAGGGGTGCAGAAAGTACTTGACCATGTATATACTAGTCCCTAAGCAACATCTTTACACAGGGGTGCAGAAAGTACTTGACCATGTATATACTAGACCCTATGCAACAACTTTACACAGGGGTGCAGAAAGTACTTGACCATGTATATACTAGTCCCTATGCAACATCTTTACACAGGGGTGCAGAAAGTACTTGACCATGTATATACTAGTCCCTATGCAACATCTTTACACAGGGGTGCAGAAAGTACTTGACCATGTATATACTAGTCCCTATGCAACATCTTTACACAGGGGTGCAGAAAGTACTTGACCATGTATATACTAGTCCCTAAGTAACATCTTTACACAGGGGTGCACAAGTACTTGACCATGTATATACTAGTCCCTAAGTAACATCTTTACACAGGGGTGCACAAAGTACTTGACCATGTACATACTAGTCCCTAAGCAACATCTTTACACAGGGGTGCACAAAGTACTTGACCATGTACATACTAGTCCCTAAGCAACATCTTTACACAGGGGTGCACAAAGTACTTGACCATGTACATACTAGTCCCTAAGCAACATCTTTACACAGGGGTGCACAAAGTACTTGACCATGTACATACTAGTCCCTAAGCAACATCTTTACACAGGGGTGCACAAAGTACTTGACCATGTACATACTAGTCCCTAAGCAACATCTTTACACAGGGGTGCACAAAGTACTTGACCATGTATATACTAGTCCCTAAGCAACATCTTTACACAGGGGTGCACAAAGTCCTTGACCATGTATATACTAGTCCCTAAGCAACATCTTTACACAGGGGTGCAGAAAGTACTTGACCATGTATATACTAGTCCCTAAGCAACATCTTTACACAGGGGTGCACAAAGTCCTTGACCATGTATATACTAGTCCCTAAGCAACATCTTTACACAGGGGTGCAGAAAGTACTTGACCATGTATATACTAGTCCCTATGCAACATCTTTACACAGGGGTGCAGAAAGTACTTGACCATGTATATACTAGTCCCTATGCAACATCTTTACACAGGGGTGCAGAAAGTACTTGACCATGTATATACTAGTCCCTATGCAACATCTTTACACAGGGGTGCAGAAAGTACTTGACCATGTATATACTAGTCCCTATGCAACATCTTTACACAGGGGTGCAGAAAGTACTTGACCATGTACATACTAGACCCTATGCAACATCTTTACACAGGGGTGCAGAAAGTACTTGACCATGTATATACTAGTCCCTATGCAACATCTTTACACAGGGGTGCAGAAAGTACTTGACCATGTATATACTAGTCCCTATGCAACATCTTTACACAGGGGTGCAGAAAGTACTTGACCATGTATATACTAGACCCTATGCAACATCTTTACACAGGGGTGCAGAAAGTACTTGACCATGTATATACTAGACCCTATGCAACATCTTTACACAGGGGTGCAGAAAGTACTTGACCATGTATATACTAGTCCCTATGCAACATCTTTACACAGGGGTGCAGAAAGTACTTGACCATGTATATACTAGACCCTAAGCAACATCTTTACACAGGGGTGCAGAAAGTACTTGACCATGTATATACTAGACCCTAAGCAACATCTTTACACAGGGGTGCAGAAAGTACTTGACCATGTATATACTAGTCCCTAAGCAACATCTTTACACAGGGGTGCAGAAAGTACTTGACCATGTATATACTAGACCCTAAGCAACATCTTTACACAGGGGTGCAGAAAGTACTTGACCATGTATATACTAGTCCCTATGCAACATCTTTACACAGGGTGCAGAAAGTACTTGACCATGTATATACTAGTCCCTATGCAACATCTTTACACAGGGGTGCAGAAAGTACTTGACCATGTATATACTAGTCCCTATGCAACATCTTTACACAGGGGTGCAGAAAGTACTTGACCATGTATATACTAGTCCCTAAGCAACATCTTTACACAGGGGTGCACAAGTACTTGACCATGTATATACTAGTCCCTAAGTAACATCTTTACACAGGGGTGCACAAAGTACTTGACCATGTACATACTAGTCCCTAAGCAACATCTTTACACAGGGGTGCACAAAGTACTTGACCATGTACATACTAGTCCCTAAGCAACATCTTTACACAGGGGTGCACAAAGTACTTGCCCATGTACATACTAGTCCCTAAGCAACATCTTTACACAGGGGTGCACAAAGTACTTGACCATGTACATACTAGTCCCTAAGCAACATCTTTACACAGGGGTGCACAAAGTACTTGACCATGTACATACTAGTCCCTAAGCAACATCTTTACACAGGGGTGCACAAAGTACTTGACCATGTATATACTAGTCCCTAAGCAACATCTTTACACAGGGGTGCACAAAGTACTTGACCATGTATATACTAGTCCCTAAGCAACATCTTTACACAGGGGTGCACAAAGTCCTTGACCATGTATATACTAGTCCCTAAGCAACATCTTTACACAGGGGTGCAGAAAGTACTCGCCTGCTCGTCAAATGCGAGTACAAATTCTGACCGACGAGTTAAAAAATGCAACTACCAGTCCAAGGGGTGATCTGTCTTTTTGATTTTGTTTGCCACATGATGTTGATCACTTACCAGGTGTTCTTAATAATGTTTTGTCAATAAATCTATATATATCATTTGAAGTGAAGACACTGTATATTATACTATTATTAATAATATATTATCCTATAGACTGGCAGACTAGTAGAAATTATTGCGGGCTAGTAAATTTTAGTTGGTTCTGGTCCGGTGGGCTAGTGAACTATTTTCTATTTCTGCAACCCATTTACAGATTGATCTATATAACATATGGTGGCATATACACTATGTTTTACCTTTCATTATAACATTATGCCACAGACAGATGAGGGAGAGGTCTTGAATCCCATCTCTAATGCCTATATGGGGTCATGGACCCCACCTCAAAGCTATCATAGATTCATCTTTCATTATATACATATACAATTAAAGAAATGCATTTTGGACATTATTTTAACATGTCATTTAAACAATCTGCAAAACGGAATAAACTACATGTAGTGTTAGTGTTTTATTACTTGAACTTCTTACACGCCCATTGGTGAGAACACCATGCGTTATTTTTGATAACACATGGTTGTTAACACATGTACGTATGTCAACTATTTCAAGAATAAACTACACGTAGTGTTAGTGTTTTATTACTTGAACTTCTTACACGCCCATTGGTGAGAACACCATGCGTTATTTTTGATAACACATGGTTGTTAACACATGTACGTATGTCAACTATTTCAAGAATAAACTACACGTAGTGTTAGTGTTTTATTACTTGAACTTCTTACATGCCCATTGGTGAGAACGCCATGCGTTATTTTTGATAACACATGGTTGTTAACACATGTACGTGCGTTAACAATTTCAAGACATACGACTGGCTGCTTCTAGGTGATGACCAGGTCACCAATGCCATGCATCCAATGAAAAACAACACAGTGGAAATAGATTACACTGTGACGTATAGTTAATCTGACAATCATGTGTCTGTGATGAGTAAATTAGCTACAAGTGCAATAGCTGTAAATAACTTTTTGTCGAAAAAGATGTTAAAACTTGCTTAAAACCTGATTTTTGAGGATATGTAAGAAACAGAATAATACATTCGTGTCTGTTAGGTACCATTTATCTCACAACTCTTTATCTCTTATTTAAAAATGTATTAAACTCGCTTTCGCTCGTTAAGATATATTTTAAAACAACTCGTGAGATAAATGGTATCTAAGGGCCACTCATGTATTATTCTCTATATAGCCAAATTGTTAGGTTTTTTTTCAAATTAAACTGAATAATATTGACAGAGGAAGTAACAGCTATCTATTCTAGGTGTTGGTGGTGGAAGTATTGGTGGTAGTTACGTATAATGTTCACCATGCTCATAAGCATACGAGACTGGGGCAGGGAAGTGCTGGAGCAAAACCTTAAATGTGAGTATATTGACTGCATGCAGCTATAAATTGACACAGGAAGTAAGAAATACCTATTCTAGGGGTTGGTAGAGATGATCTTATGTTGACCATGAGTGCAGCTATCATATGGACAAAGGAAGTAACACTTAACTGTTCTAAGTGGTGGAGGTGTTGGTCCTGGGTATTTTGAGACCTATTCTAGGGGATGGTGGAGGTGTTGGTCTGGGTATTTTGACTGCATGCAGCTGTATTGACACAGGAAGTAACAAATACCTGTTCTAGGGGGTGGTGGAGGTGTTGGTCCTGGGTATTTTGACTGCATGCAGCTGTATTGACACAGGAAGTAACAAATACCTGTTCTAGGGGGTGGTGGAGGTGTTGGTCTGGGTATTTTGACTGCATGCAGCTGTATTGACACAGGAAGTAACAAATACCTGTTCTAGGGGGTGGTGGAGGTGTTGGTCTGGGTATTTTGACTGCATACAGCTGTATTGACACAGGAAGTAACAAATACCTGTTCTAGGGGGTGGTGGAGGTGTTTGGTCTGGGTATTTTGACTGCATGCAGCTGTATTGACACAGAAGTAACAAATACCTGTTCTAGGGGGTGGTGGAGGTGTTGGTCTGGGTATTTTGACTGCATGCAGCTGTATTGACACAGGAAGTAACAAATACCTGTTCTAGGGGGTGGTGGAGGTGTTGGTCTGGGTATTTTGACTGCATGCAGCTGTATTGACACAGGAAGTAACAAATACCTGTTCTAGGGGGTGGTGGAGGTGTTGGTCCTGGGTATTTTGACTGCATGCAGCTGTATTGACACAGGAAGTAACAAATACCTGTTCTATGGGCTGGTGGAGGTTTTGGGGGTGGTCGTGGGTGTGGTACTAAATTTTCAGCAAGTAACAAATACCTATTCTAGGGGGTGGTGGAGGTGTTGGGGGTGGTCGTGGGTGTGGTACTAGATTTTCAGCAAGTAACAAATACCTATTCTAGGGGGTGGTGGAGGTGTTGGGGGTGGCCGTGGTTGTGGTACTAGATTTTCAGCAAGTAACAAATACCTATTCTAGGGGGTGGTGGAGGTGTTGGGGGTGGCCGTGGTTGTGGTACTAGATTTTCAGCAAGTAACAAATACTTATTCTAGGGGGTGGTGGAGGTGTTGGGGTGGCCGTGTTGTGGTACTAGATTTTCAGCAAGTAACAAATACCTATTCTAGGGGGTGATGGAGGTGTTGGGGGTGGCCGTGGTTGTGGTACTAGATTTTCAGCAAGTAACAATACCTATTCTAGGGGGTGGTGGAGGTGTTGGGGGTGGCCGTGGTTGTGGTACTAGATTTTCAGCAAGTAACAATACCTATTCTAGGGTTGGTGGAGGTGTTGGGGGTGGTCGTGGGTGTGGTACTAGATTTTCAGCAAGTAACAAATACCTATTCTAGGGGTTGGTGGAGGTGTTGGGGGGTGGCCGTGGTTGTGGTACTAGATTTTCAGCAAGTAACAAATACCTATTCTAGGGGTTGGTGGAGGTGTTGGGGGGTGGCCGTGGTTGTGGTACTAGATTTTCAGCAGTAACAAATACCTATTCTAGGGGTTGGTGGAGGTGTTGGGGGTGGTCGTGGGTGTGGTACTAGATTTTCCAGCAAGTAACAAATACCTATTCTAGGGGGTGGTGGAGGTGTTGGGGGTGGCCGTGGTTGTGGTACTAGATTTTCAGCAAGTAACAAATACCTATTCTAGGGGTTGGTGGAGGTGTTGGGGGTGGTCGTGGGTGTGGTACTAGATTTTCAGCAAGTAACAAATACTTATTCTAGGGGGTGGTGGAGGTGTTGGGGGTGGCCGTGGTTGTGGTACTAGATTTTCAGCAAGTAACAAATACCTATTCTAGGGGGTGATGGAGGTGTTGGGGGTGGCCGTGGTTGTGGTACTAGATTTTCAGCAAGTAACAAATACCTATTCTAGGGGGTGGTGGAGGTGTTGGGGGTGGCCGTGGGTGTGGTACTAGATTTTCAGCAAGTAACAAATACCTATTCTAGGGGGTGGTGGAGGTGTTGGGGGTGGCCGTGGTTGTGGTACTAGATTTTCAGCAAGTAACAAATACTTATTCTAGGGGGTGGTGGAGGTGTTGGGGGTGGCCGTGGTTGTGGTACTAGATTTTCAGCAAGTAACAAATACCTATTCTAGGGGGTGATGGAGGTGTTGGGGGTGGCCGTGGTTGTGGTACTAGATTTTCAGCAAGTAACAAATACCTATTCTAGGGGGTGGTGGAGGTGTTGGGGGTGGCCGTGGGTGTGGTACTAGATTTTCAGCAAGTAACAAATACCTATTCTAGGGGTTGGTGGAGGTGTTGGGGGTGGTCGTGGGTGTGGTACTAGATTTTCAGCAAGTAACAAATACCTATTCTAGGGGTTGGTGGAGGTGTTGGGGGGTGGCCGTGGTTGTGGTACTAGATTTTCAGCAAGTAACAAATACCTATTCTAGGGGTTGGTGGAGGTGTTGGGGGGTGGCCGTGGTTGTGGTACTAGATTTTCAGCAAGTAACAAATACCTATTCTAGGGGTTGGTGGAGGTGTTGGGGGTGGTCGTGGGTGTGGTACTAGATTTTCAGCAAGTAACAAATACCTATTCTAGGGGGTGGTGGAGGTGTTGGGGGTGGCCGTGGTTGTGGTACTAGATTTTCAGCAAGTAACAAATACCTATTCTAGGGGGTGGTGGAGGTGTTGGGGGTGGCCGTGGTTGTGGTACTAGATTTTCAGCAAGTAACAAATACCTATTCTAGGGGGTGGTGGAGGTGTTGGGGGGTGGCCGTGGTTGTAGTACTAGATTTTCAGCAAGTAACAAATACCTATTCTAGGGGGTGGTGGAGGTGTTGGGGGTGGCCGTGGTTGTGGTACTAGATTTTCAGCATCTGTGCTCTCAGCAGTAGCTACTTCGGGTGCCGTGAAGATGGAAAAGGTGGGTGCTGACTTGGAAGCGATGTTGGTTGCTAGTCTCTCAATGTCGCGATTGTCTGGCACATGTAGCCGCATCTGTTCGGTCTGAGCGTTTTGTTCATCAACCGCTGAAAACACAACAAACTAAATTAACAACAAGAATTCTGAGAAAGAAAGAAATGTTTTATTTAACGATGCACTCAACACATTTTATTTACGGTTATATGGAAGGAAGGAAATAGTTTATTTAACAACGCATTCAACACATTTTACTGACGGTTATATGGCGTCGGACATATGGTTAAGGACCACACAGATATTGAGGGAGGTAACCCGCTGTCACCACTTCATGGGCTACTCTTTTCGATTAGCAGCAAGGGATCTTTTATATGCACCATCCCAAAGACAGGACAGTACATACCATGACCTTTGATATACCAGTCATGGTGTACTGGTTGGAATGAGAAATAGCCCAATGGGCCCACCCACAGGGATCTATCCCAGACTGACCGCGCATCGAGACTAGTAACAAGCATTCTGAGAGTACCGCTAAAGCAAATACATGTCCCCTACCAGACTAGTAACAAGCATTCTGAGAGTACCGCTAAAGCAATACATGTCCCCTACCAGACTAGTAACAAGCATTCTGAGAGTACCGCTAAAGCAATACATGTCCCCTACCAGGCTAGTAACAAGCATTCTGAGAGTACCGCTAAAGCAAATACAAGTCCCCTACCAGACTAGTAACAAGCATTCTGAGAGTACCGCTAAAGCAATACATGTCCCCTACCAGGCTAGTAACAAGCATTCTGAGAGTACCGCTAAAGCAAATACATGTCCCCTACCAGACTAGTAACAAGCATTCTGAGAGTACCGCTAAAGCAAATACATGTCCCCTACCAGACTAGTAACAAGCATTCTGAGAGTACCGCTAAAGCAAATACATGTCCCCTACCAGACTAGTAACAAGCATTCTGAGAGTACCGCTAAAGCAAATACATATCCCCTACCAGGCTAGTAACAAGCATTCTGAGAGTACCGCTAAAGCAATACATATCCCCTACCAGGCTAGTAACAAGCATTCTGAGAGTACCGCTAAAGCAATACATATCCCCTACCAGGCCCAACACATTTTCTTATTGCCTGCATTCAAGGGACATAATCAGCGAAAAATTGATAAATGGCCATGAAAGTTTAACTTTATCTGTAACAGTAAATGGTAAAGCTATATACCCCAAATTTCAGCTCAATATCTTGAGGTATTCCGAACAAAAGTCTGGAAAACTAATTTTTATCTCGTAAGTTCATGGGCCATAACTCTATAACAAAATGGATAAATCACCATGAAAGTCCAAGCTGATCTGTAATAGTACATGGTAAAGCTTTACACTAAATTTCAGCTTAATATCTTGAGGTATTCCAGAAAAAAGCCAAGAAAGCATAGTTTTGTATTTCGTAAGTTTAATAACCAAAGCTCTGTTAAAAGGAAGGAAATGATTTATTTAACGACGCACTCAACCAATTTAATTACGGTTATATAGCGTTGGACATATGGCTAAGGACCACACAGATATTGAGGAAGGAAAACCGCTGTCACCACATCATGGGCTACTCTTTTCGATTAGCAGCAAGGGATCTTTTATATGCACTATCCCATAGACAAGATAGCACATACCACAACCTTTGATGTACCAGTCATGGTGCACTGGCTGGAGCGAGCTCTGTTAAAAATGGGTAAATCGCCATGACTTCAAACTTGATCTGTAACAGTATATGATAGAGCTATACACAAAATGTGACATCAATATCTTGAGGTACTGTAAAAAAAAAGCACTAAAAAACCCTTGGAAAATCGTATAAACGCTACCGTAGTGCTAAGATAGTTTTGGCAGTCTGTAGCCAGTTTACCTTTCTCTGTGTGTTCAATGATTTGTCTCACTGCTTTCTTCAAACTGTTTGCACGTGACATCAAAGCTTCGCGCTGTCGAAAGATGTGTGGCTGTAACAAAAAAATTAAAATAATAATAAGAGGAAAAACCCCACACAATTAAATATTCACCTCAAACAATTATATAACAGGAAACAGAAGACAACTCAGTTTCCTGTATCTTAAGGTTTTCGTTTTTCAATGGAAAATAACTTGAAATATTTTGGAACTTTTTTTTGCTTGACAACAATGGTGGCACGTTGCGGTCATTTTCAGGGATTGATAGCTGATTGTGACAACTAATTTGATAATAAATTTTATTGTTTTATCAAAAATAAAAATCACAAAGTATTGCGACAACCCCACAAGTACCATCCCTGCCTTTGAGGGTAGTAAAAAATCTTGTACACTCACTGCACGAATCTTGGTGACCTCCCCTAGTCCCTCTGGTAATCGCGTCCAGTCTGTACTGGTTTTAACCGGATCTGGAACAGGTTCTTCCACTATCTCCTCATCTGATTCCTACAAACACAAATCAAAACATAGCTGGATTCACGGTGTCATGGAACCAACTGAATTTCAACTGGTGATAAATCAAACACAAATCAAAACTGCATACCTCCACAAATATTCCTTTATCAAATATTTAAAAAAAAATCAACCACAATTCAAATTCCTGGTGTAAAAATGTTGGTTATATAAGCAAATTATGCTAGTACTCATTGAAACATATTTTATTGCTTTTAATAAAGAACAAATGTACTAGGCCTTTTCCATAGACTGAAAAAGAATTTAAAAAATGTCTCAGTGGGCTTGAATTTTAGCACTACTGTGACAAGATTCAGAATCAGAAAACATTTTTCAAATTTCAACCTTGCAATTTATAAGTCTAAGTGAATCTAAATCTCAACAATCTTAGACATACATTTTTAAGATTCTACTAAACTGAATATTATTTATTCAGCTAAGACCCTGCCTTTCTACTGGGTATAACCCTTGCTGCATTAGGAAAAATGTAGCGGGTTTCCTCTGACGACTACCTGTCAGAATTACCAAATGTTTGACATCCAACAGCCGATGATTAATTAATCAATGTGCTCCAGTGGTTTCGTTAAACAATACAAACTTTTCATTTTTTCTACTGGGTATAACCATGACCATCTATAGAGTATAACCGTGACCCTCTCCTGAGTATGACCTTGACCTAATGACAATGACAAGTTGACCTTGGCCTTCTACTGCTTTTTAAAAATCATCTCACCTGGGCAGATGCCTGAGATTCTTGATCAAGTGTTGTCAGTAAACCTTCCAATTTTTCATTCAAAACAGCACACTGCAACAAAGTAACATTCACAATAAGAAAAAATTATGTTTAGCGAGAGAGAGAGAGGAGAGAGAGAGAGAGAGAGAGAGATGGATAAAAAGAAAGAAAGACAGAAACAGAGAGAGAGAGAGAGAGAGAGAGAGAAAGAGAGAGAGAGAGAGAGAGAGAGAGAGAGAGAGAGAGAGAGAGAGAGAGAGAGAGAGAGAGAGAGAGAGAGAGAGAGAGAGAGGAAGACTGAAGAGATGGAGAGAGAAAAGAAGACAGAGGAGGAGAGAGAGAGAGAGAGGAGAGGAGGGAGGGGAGGGAGGGGAGGGGGGGAGGGAGGGAGGGAGGGAGAGATAGAGAGAGAGAGAAGAGAGAGAGAGAGAGAGAGAGAGAGAAGATTGAGGAGATAGAGAGAGAGAGAGAGAGAGAGAGAGAGAGAGTGGCAGGAAGATTGAAGAGATGAAGAGAGTAGGAAAGAGACAGAGGAAGAGAGAGAGAGAGAGAGGGAGGGAGGGAGGGAGGGGAGAGAGGGAGGAGGGAGGGAGGGAGGGAAGGGAGGGATTGAGAGAGGAGAGGGAGAGAGGAGGAGGGAGGGAGGGAGGGAGGGAGGGGAGGAGGGAGGGAGGGAGGGAGAGAGGGAGAGAGAGAGAGAGAGAGAGAGAGAGAGAGAGAGAGAGAGAGAGAGAGAGAGAGAGAGAGAGAGAGAGAGAGAGAGAGAGAACCTTGAAAACTAGCAACTGACACAACTATTAACTCAGAAGTTGTGCTTATAAAACCCCATGATGACCAAATATTTTGCTAAACAACTAGATCTGCATCCTTCCCCTTACCCGCAACCACTCCCTTTTTCGGTCACATGGTTTGCACATGCTTTTAAAAAACCCAATCATACTCTTATGACCCTAAAACAAATATGAGACAATCCTTAAGTAAAATAAGAAGTGTTACCTTCACAGAGATGGCTTGTTCACACTCTTTCTCCACGTCATGTTCATGGGCTTTGCCGACACACGCTACAAAACTCTTGACCGTTTCACACAACACTCTGTAATTAACGAAAGTAAAGGAAAGTGTAAGGATGCCTCAGCACATTAAATCAGAGGCAAACACATGGCAAAATGATGTAAACAATATAATAATAAATTAAATAAGAGTGCTCTTCCTTGCATGGATACTCGAGCCTTGCTAGACATGGTCCATGCCTGAGTACTCGAGTACTCGTAGAGACACTAGTGTATATCATATGGTAATTTTGAAAATTGGTTAAGAGAGAAAATGAATGGAAGAAATTTTTGATTAACAATGCATCAGCAGATTTTAAATTGTGGCTATTTGGTTGGTGTCAACATATGATTATTTCAAAACTTTGTCAAGCATGAGAAAAGGAAAGGAAAAAATATTTTATTAACAGGTCAGCACATTTTTTAATTGAGGCTGTTTTGAAACTTGTTAAGAGAAAAAAAAAAAAGAGGAAGAGATTTTTAAATTGCAGCTATTTGATGTCACATATGGTTATTTCAAAACTTCGACAAGAGAAAGAGAAGGAAAGAAAGAAATATTTAATTAATGACACCTCAGCACATTTTTAAATTGTGGCTATTTAGAATCTAACGTATGGTTATTTTGAAACTTGGTCGAGACACAAAAATGTTTGATACCCTGATAGGGATTGATCCTACAATGAATGGGAGCTCACATGAGGACTCTACCACAGAACTATACCCTGAACCATTTTTCTCATGAATGAAACCGTTTCGACTGTACATTTTTTTGGATAAACACTATAGATATATTTTGCAAGTCTCAATACATTTGTTGTCTCTGTATTTTTCATAATTTTTGAAACCCAAAAAATATTTTTAGTAAAAAAATAAAATAAAAATACTGAAAATAGTTTGATCTATAGTCCGTCTCACGAGGAACGCCTTTTCTCATGCTACAGAATTTACTACAAGTTATTTATTTCTGAGCCGATTGTTTTCTAAATTGCAAAAAAAAAAAAAATTTACTTGTTAGAAATAAAGTAAAAATGTTTTGGAAACAAAATTGAAATTATTTTTAAAAAACAACATTTTTGAAGGCAGATGGGACAAACTTTAAGTATGGACTATAAGATAAAACTTACTTGGCAGATGAAATCACAACCTGGTGATCTTCGGAATGGAGAATTTTCGATAAATGAGCTGCCACTGAGTCTTCGTACTGAGTTATCGAATCACTCTACAATCACAGAAGAAAGTCATCAACACGTACTGAGTTATCAAATCACTCTACAATCACAGACGAAACAGTCATCAACATGTACTGTGTTATCGAATCACTCTACAATCACACACAAAACAGTCATCAACATGTACTGGGTTATCGAATCACTCTACAATCACAGACAAAACAGTCATCAACACCTACTGTGTTATCGAATCACTCTACAATCACACACAAAACAGTCATCAACATGTACAGAGTTATCAAATCACTCTACAATCACACACAAAACGGTCATCAACACGTACTGTGTTATCGAATCACTCTACAATCACAGACGAAACGGTCATCAACACGTACTGGGTTATCAAATCACTCTACAATCACACACAAAACAGTCATCAACACGTACTGAGTTATCGAATCACTCTACAATCACAGACGAAACAGTCATCAACATGTACTGGGTTATCGAATCACTCTACAATCACAGACGAAAGACATCAACATGTACTGAGTTATCGAATTACTCTACAATCACACACGAAACAGCTGGTCATCAACATGTACTGTGTTATTGAATCACTCTACAATCACACACGAAACAGCTGGTCATCAACAAGCATTCTGAGAGTACTGCTAAAGCAATACATGACCTCTACCGGGCCCAACAAAGAACTCTCTCTTTAATACTGACACCGTGATTAACTGACATAATATCAACAAGCATTCTGAGAGTACTGCTAAAGCAATACTTGACCTCTACCAGGCCCAACAGAGAACTCTCTCTTTAATACTGACACTGTGATTAACTGACATATAATATCAACAAGCATTCTGAGAGTACTGCTAAAGCAATACATGACCTCTACCGGGCCCAACAAAGAACTCTCTTTAATACTGACACCGTGATTAACTGACAAATATCAACAAGCATTCTGAGAGTACTGCTAAAGCAATACATGACCCCTACCGGGCCAAACAAAGAACTCTCTCTTTAATACTGACACCGTGATTAACTGACAAATAATATCAACAAGCATTCTGAGAGTACTGCTAAAGCAATACTTGACCCCTACTGGACCCAATAGAGAACTCTCTTTAATACTGACACCGTGATTAACTGACAAATATCAACAAGCATTCTGAGAGTACTGCTAAAGCAATACATGACCTCTACCGGGCCCAACAGAGAACTCTCTCTTTAATACTGACACCGTGATTAACTGACAAATATCAACAAGCATTCTGAGAGTACTGCTAAAGCAATACATGACCCCTACCAGGCCCAACAGAGAACTCTCTTTAATACTGACACCGTGATTAACTGACAAATAATATCAACAAGCATTCTGAGAGTACTGCTAAAGCAATACATGACCCCTACCGGGCCCAACTAATTTTCTTATCTCTTAAATTCAAGAGCGATATCTTTGTAAAAGTCAAACTTGATGTGTGACAGTACATAATAAAGCTACATGTATACACAAAATTTCAGCTCAGTATCTTGAAAAAGTTTTGGAAATGAAAATCTTGAAATTGATGTATATCACATTTTGGAAACGAAATGTGAAATCTGTAAATTGGCGTACATTATGTTTGGAAATGAAAATATTAAAATTGGTGTTCATAGCATTTTGGAAACGAACTCTTCTATCTACTCACTTGTTCAGACAGTTTTCTTGGTGGAGGCATCGACCCTTCATATGTCCATATACTCCATCTGAGACAATATACAAAGACACATTACGACTAAACATACACGTTTAATATTTCCATTTCAATTAAAGAGACTATCCTGACTATTTAATGACTGTACTTATATATTAATAAATTTCTCTAAGTAACCTTTTAAAATATCAGTGGCTGTATATTAATTATGTTTCTGATCATCCTAGTGTATGTACCAGGTCAAACTTCATTTTATTTCCTGATATACAGTACAATCTCGTTGGGTCAAACTCGGAAGGGTTAATACACCACAACGCTCGAACCAAAAACAAAGTCCCAAGTTACACTTACACGATGTTGACCGAATGGTTGGGTTAAACTACCCGATGGGTCAAACACTTTCTTGAGCACCGACTGGGTTCGAGCCAACAGGATTCAACATTATATATATTTTTTCTTATGTACGAAATTATCTGGATACGAAATCTAGTTTGGGTTACTTACAAATGTTAGGACGATCAGAAACATGTTGAATATACAGACACTGATATTCTAAACAAGAAAATAAATTTAATATGTAATACAAGTCGTTAAAATGTTTTATTAGTTGAAAACATCTTACCATGCAGAAAACTGAGGATAGGCCCTTTAACGAGTGACATTTCCGTACTACCTAAGCTGCCTTCCTCAAGGGAATGTAATTCTACTATAATTTATCTCATATCCATTTAGCTTACGAACATCAGCCATTTAATATAAATATAATGACCGCAGGATTCCTCAGAGCCTGTAATGTCAATGTCTGTCTGTACGTAATGCCGCAATATTAACTTTTTAATAATGGTTAGAAACAAGATTAAGAGCAGTTTAGTACATTGTAAGCTTAGACATATTGGATTTTTGATGGCAAAATTAAAATTGTTTCTGTACGGATTATAATATTGCATTAACTAACTTGGCCAAATGACACCAGTCATTATTTGAATGAATTAAACACATCATTTTTGTTCACTTACAAAGAGTCAGAGTATACAGAATATATGATTGGGAAGGAAGGAAGGAAATGTTTTATTTAACTACGCACTCAAAACATTTTATTTATGGTTATATGGTGTCTGACAATTGGGAATCGCTCCTAAATACTTACAACATTGCACACACTATTAAATTTGAAGACAGAGGATAAAAATGTAAAAAACTTAGATCATTTTTTCTTTTCATGAATACTTAACCTGGGTCTATATTTTCAAAGCTATCTTAGCGTTATAATATCATAAAACCATCGTATGCTATGATGTCACTATGGTATGTGCTGTAGTGACTTCATACCTTACAATGGTTTTACAATTTCATAGTGCTAAGAGATCTTTGAAAATTCCTAGCCTGACCTCTAACTAAAGGTTCTATCACATGACCGGAACAGGAAGCAGAAGGTTCTGTGGAAGATTTAAAGCCATCCCATTAGCTGTTGAGATGTTCGGACCAGTCTATAATTGTCCCAGGGGGAAATGCCATTAGTTTGAGGTGAGGCTAAGTTGAAGAGAAACCAGTTTACTTTGCCCACCTGTCTAACATTTTGATTTGAGCATGTTCCAGTTTCTCTAGGATCGCCGGAAGCTGCGCGTCGTCGTCAAACGCTGCGCCCCATCCAAGAACACGCGCCAAGTCATTACCCGTTCCAAACGGCAACACTCCTATTTGGCACTAGAGAAAAACAGAGGAAAAGAAAGAAATCATGTTTAAAATAAAGAAGTCAAATTTTGTTTTGTTTAATGACATCACTATTGAACAATGATAAACTGATCATCAGCTATATGTATTAGATGTCAATACATTGGACAATTCTTTTACAGTTAAAGTTTGTTTTGTTTAACAAGACCACTAGAGCACATTGATTTATTAATCATCGGCTATTGGGTGTCAGACATTTGGTTTCTTTTACAGTCTTCAGAGAAAACCCACAGTCAAGAGATATTTTCCCATGGACAGGAAGGCAGGAAGGAAATGTTTTATTTAATGACACGCTCAACACATTTTATTTATGTTATATGGCGTCAGACATATGGTTAAGGACCACACAGATATTGAGAGAGGAAACCCGCTGTCGCCACTACATGGGCTACTCTTTTTGATTAGCAGCAAGGGATCTATTATATGCACTGTCCCACAGACAGGGTAGTACATACCATGGCCTTTGATATACCAGTCGTGGTGCACTGGCTGGAACGAGAAATAGCCCAATGGGCCCATTGACAGGGATCGATCCCAGACCGACCACGCATCAAACAAGTGCTTTACCATTGGGCTAAATCCACACACACCCCCCCCCCCCTCCCTGGACAAGAAAGCACATATAAAATGGCATTTGATATACCAGCACTGGTTGAGATGGGAAAACCCCAATAGGTCCACAGTGGGGGTTCGATCCTACAACCCTATGAGTTTTTCCCATTCCAACCAATGCCCCCACGACCAGTATATCAAAGGCTGTGTTATGTCTTATGATCCCTTGCCACTAACTGGTAAAAGTAGCTCTTTTAGTGAGTTAAAGGGACTGTCCTGAGTTTGCAGCCACTATACGATGTTTCCGAATAACTAAGCATCTTAACAACTAAAATTACATTTTTAGTTCATTTTCACGTTAACGATTCAATCTGAGAGAGGATCAACTAAACTTTACATTTAACGATAACGATTCAGTTTTGATCTCGGCTCAAGATCTGTCTGAACAGAAAGATTTAACACATGAAATTGTTTCCAACAGTTCAATATAAACTAAGCCTCTCATATCTAAACCACTGATGGGAAGTCGAGCCTATGTAGCAAGTTTACATTTCAAAGTATACTGATAGAGAAAAATGAATAACTGAATGGAATGGAATGAATGAATGAATGAATGAATGAATGAATGAATGAATGAATGAATGAATGAATGAATGAATGAATGGATGAATGAATGAATGAATGAATGGATAAATGAGTGAGTGAATGAATAAATGAATGTTTAATGACACCCCAGCAATGAATGGATGAATGTTTAATGACACCCCAGCAATGAATGGATGAATGTTTAATGACACCCCAGCAATGAATGGATGAATGTTTAATGACACCCCAGCAATGAATGGATGAATGTTTAATGACACCCCAGCAATGAATGGATGAATGTTTAATGACACTCCAGCAATGAATGGATAATGTTTAATGACACCCCAGCAATGAATGAATAAATGTTTAATGACACCCCAGCAATGAATGAATAAATGTTTAATGACACCCCAGCAATGAATGAATGAATGTTTAATGACACCCCAGAAATGAATGAATGAATGTTTAATGACACCCCAGCAATGAATGAATGTTTAATGACACCCCAGCAATGAATTAATGAATGTTTAATGACACCCAGCAATGAATTAATGAATGTTTAATGACACCCCAGCAATGAATGAATGAATGTTTAATGACACCCCAGCAATGAATTAATGAATGTTTAATGACACCCCAGCAATGAATTAATGAATGTTTAATTACACCCCAGCAATGAATGAATGTTTAATGACACCCCAGCAATGAATGAATGAATGTTTAATTACACCCCAGCAATGAATGAATGAATGTTTAATGACACCCCAGCAATGAATGAATGAATGTTTAATGACACCCCAGCAATGAATGAATGAATGTTTAATGACACCCCAGCAATGAATTAATGAATGTTTAATGACACCCCAGCAATGAATTAAAAAAAAAAAGTTTGTTTTGTTTAACACCACCACTAGAGCACATTGATATATTAATCATCAGCTATTGGAAGTCAAACATATTTGATAATTTTGACATATAGTCATAAAGAGGAAACCTACTACATTAGTTGCAAGGGATCTTTTATATGCACATACAGGATAACATATACCACAGCCTTTGATATACCAGTCATGGTGCACTGGCTGGAACGAAAAATAACGCAATGGGTCCATAGACAGCTATCGATCCCAGACTAACCGTGCATCAAGCGAGCGCTTTACCACTAGGCTACGTTCCGCCCCGAATGAATGAATGAATGAATGAATGTCCAGCATGCCATATACATTGGCTATTGTGTTTTCCAACAAACTGATGGGGAAACAAGAGGGATCACACCAACACTAACAGGAAAGACTGACAGAAACGAAAACTCTTATTTACAGTGTCAGGAAGTTAACCATGTTACTGACATTCAATATCTCATTACATCTTTATACATGTATTATATACAAACATTAAGACGCCAGTAGTGAAGTAAATGTCATCTACAATATCAAGTATTACCTTACCTCTTTCTCCAAATATATCTATATGTTATTACCAGGGTGTTACCGTTTCAATATCGTCAATATCTTATATTAGGAATAAAGATTGTATTATGCGAGCCTCTAAGCTCTACGTTTATTCCTAATATATATTGACGATAACGAAACACACGAGGGTAATAATCTCTTTATTATATAACCTCAAGCTTATACAACATGTTTTTGTAAACTGTATATGCAACTTTAAATTCCAGTCAGCTATTACCCGATATTCAAAAGACATACATGTATGTATATGTGACGCAGTGTCTTTTTGAATGGAAATGATGTCAAACTTAATTCACGTCATTTTGGTTATCCTTACATCAAAATCAACTAGTAAATGACTTTTTCTCTTTTCACATGCTGGACAACTTTCAGTGTAAAGTTGCTGATGAAATGTTTTTCTTTGATGCCTATGACTGTATATGCGTAATACGTTTGCTTAAATGTCAATAAACGTACTGCCGTGATCTGATTAATTTACATCTAATTTACAAAGTTTTCAAATTCTGAAAGTATGTGATCTGAAAAATATCACATTCTTTGATTACACTGGATACACTACCCCTTATATGACAAATATATATACTAAAACAAAACAGTTTAACAATTTGGTAAATGTCATTAAGTGAACAAAAGTGAAAACTGACGCTGCATTTATCAGAAGAAGAAACAGGAGCTTTTTAGTTCAAAATTCTCCATTCCACGGGAGACATGCCTGAACCCTAGTGGATATAGGCATGTAAAACAAGTTTCAAGTTCCAGTTCAAAATGAAAGAAAGAAATGTTTTTATTTAACTACGCACTCAACACATTTTATTTATGGTTATATGGCATCAGATATATGGTTAAGGACCACACAGATATTGAGAGAGGAAACCCGCTGTCGCCACTTCATGGGCTACTCTTTTTCAATTAGCAGCAAGGGATCTTTTATATGCACCATCCCACAGACAGGGTAGTACATACCACGACCTTTGATATACCAGTCGTGGTGCACTGGCTGGAACGAGAAATAGTCCAATGGGCCCACCGATGGGGATTGATCCCACACCGACCACGCATCAAGCGAGCGCTGTACCACTGGGCTACGTCCCGCCCCAAGTTCAAAATGAAATGCGTAACCGCCACGTTATTGAATATGACTTGGGGGTCCATGCACAATGCAGTGTAACCAAATTGGTAGACTCCTTTGTCTAAGTATATTGTTAATTAATGTGCTTACCTGTCGGTGTAAGTCGAGTTTATCTATCTCTGATAACACCCAACCTATACTACCATCACCTCCACATATTAAAATACGAAAGGAATCAAATTTCTGGAATAATCGTAAGCTGGAAAAAAGAAGAAAAAAGAAAGAAAAAAATATATAAAAAACATTTCAAATATAACAATTATTGTGTTAACTAAAACTACAATCAAAATGCCACACATGTAATATTGAATGCTGAAGGAAACGTAAATTCCACAGTATAAATTTGTCTTGTTTAATGACATCACCAAAAAAAGAGAAAGATTTGTTTTGTTTAATGATAACACTAGAGAACATTAATTATTAATTAACCAATCAATCATCCACTACTAGATTTACATCACTTGAAAATTCCGACAAGTCTTCAGTAAAAAACAACTACATTTTGCCAGGGATCTTTTGTATGCACTTTACTACAGACAGGACAGCACATACCACAGCCTTTAATTTACCAGTTGTGGTGCACAGAATGGGGTGTAAAATAAAGCACAAATGGATCCAACAAGACCCACACATCTCAGGTGAATGCTCTACAGACTGAACTAAAGACCGGCTAAATTCCACTTAAAGGTGTATGCTGGAGGCTAATTAGATCACACTTGATACCGAATATATATGAGAATGCATGTCACTTAATACTTAACAAAAAAATCCCCAAGAAGTTTCTACAAATCATGTCAAAACTGGCAAGTTTCATGGTCCAAATTTTCTAAATTTTAAAACACGACATTCTAAACACCGGATCCTGTCTAAATTGAACAAATATTAGGTCCCGAGCATGATCCAGTTTAGACAGGTTTTGAGTGGGTTTAGCCAAAATTGCTTACACTGAATGGACTAAGACATTTATTCTAATTATATACATTAACAGAGATTCTTGAATACAAAAAACCCCCAAACACCCTAAGAACCCAACACTTGAAAAGTGAAAATATTATTGACGAGCTTACCCTGGATAAGGCCCACCATTCATAAGATCAAAAAACCCTCAGTAACCCAACACTTGAAATAGTGAAAACATTATAGACCAGCTTACCCTGGATAAGGCCCACCATTCATGAGATCAACCCCCCTCCCCCCCCCCCCCAATAACCCAACACTTGAAATAGTGAAAATATTATAGACCAGCTTACCCTGGATAAGGCCCACCATTCATGAGATCAACACCCCCCCCCCCCCCACAATATCCCAACACTTGAAATAGTGAAAACATTATAGACCAGCTTACCCTGGATAAGGCCCACCATTCATGAGATCAAACACCCCCCCCCTCAATATCCCAACACTTGAAATAGTGAAAACATTATAGACCAGCTTACCCTGGATAAGACCCACCATTCATAAGATCAACACCCCCCCCCCCCAATATCCCAACACTTGAAATAGTGAAAATATTATTGACCAGCTTACCCTGGATAAGGCCCACCATTCATGAGATCAACCCCCCCCCCCCCCCACAATATCCCAACACTTGAAATAGTGAAAATATTATTGACCAGCTTACCCTAGATAAGGCCCACCATTCATGAGATCAAACCCCCCACCCCTCCCCACCCCAAATAACCCAACACTTGAAATAGTGAAAATATTATTGACGACAATGACGAGCTTACCCTAGATATGGCCCACCATTCATGAGATCAACCCCCCACCCCAATATCCCAACACTTGAAATAGTGAAAATATTATTGACCAGCTTACCCTAGATAAGGCCCACCATTCATGAGATCAAACACACACCCCCTCCCCACCCCAAATAACCCAACACTTGAAATAGTGAAAATATTATTGACGAGCTTACCCTAGATAAGGCCCACCATTCATGAGATCAACCCCCCCCCCCCAATATCCCAACACTTGAAATAGTGAAACTATTATTGACGAGCTTACCCTAGATAAGGCCCACCATTCATGAGATCAAACACCACCCCCCCCCCCTCTCAATATCCCAACACTTGAAATAGTGAAAATATTATTGACCAGCTTACCCTGGATAAGGCCCACCATTCATGAGATCAACACCCCCCCCCCCCCCCCCCCCCCCCATCCCAACACTTGAAATAGTGAAAATATTATTGACGAGCTTACCCTGGATAAGGCCCACCATT
Source organism: Gigantopelta aegis (assembly GCF_016097555.1). NCBI lineage: Eukaryota > Metazoa > Mollusca > Gastropoda > Neomphalida > Peltospiridae > Gigantopelta > Gigantopelta aegis. The sequence continues at coordinate 3,936,242 of NC_054699.1, forward strand.
CATGAGATCAAAAACCTGAGCTGGATTTAGAAGTTGCTTGAATCTGCGTAAAAATTTTACTCCCTGAAAGAGAAAATTCATAAACAATTTAGAAATAATGATAAACTAATCTGAAAACTGCTAACACAAATCTTGTTTTGCATTACCCATATTTTGTTCGTGCCTAAAATTTAGGACATAATTTGCATAGTTATGACGGGTTAAACAAAAGCAAAATGGGTTACCTAAATTTGTTTGGGCATAACCGATAAATGGGTTACATCAATTTTAATTATCAGATACCTGCACTTTATAACATTTTATACAATCCCTGGTCATTTATTTATCAACACTCAATGGAAGATGATAATATCTCAAATTGTGTATAGGATACCATCATGGTCAAAATATGAAGACTGGACTTTTTTTTGAATAAAATAAATTATGTTTTAATTTCTAAATTTTTTTTAATAAAAATGCAGAAATTTTAATTTCATATGCATTAGAAGATACACAAGAACTATTTCTTTGCAATAAAATAACTATAACTATTATTCTAGGTTATATATATATTTTTTACATCATTGTCTGATATCCACAAAAGACAAGCACATATTGCAGTTTGAGAGACATGGACTTGGGTGTGGAGGTGGACAGTGAAAGACAGGAGCTGCTGACCAAAGAGGGGGAAATTAGACAGAAATCAAAGGAGACAAAGAAAAGTGGGCAATGGGATAAAAATAAATTCATTAAATAACCTACATACAAATTATAGTTATTGGCAGATCAGGGGGGAGGGGGGTGTCACCAGGTTCTTGTGACCCACCTCTCCTGCCCGTCTGAATTGCCCTTTTTAATAACTTTAACAATACCCCCCCCCCAAAAAAAACAACCAAACAAATTAATTATCCACACTATACAACACTAAACTGCCCTGAAATAGCGGCTCTGTGCATCTTTACTGCAAAAGTTTCAGAGGAGCATGCCCTTAAATCCCCCCACATCCACCCCACACCCAGATCTCGATCCCCTTGGGAGCGCAGCTCAGTTGCCTTCTACAAAAACTCAGATTGACATTTTTAGAATTTTGTTACCTGCTCCCCCCCCCCCCTACAAAATCATGGATCCGCCCTTGATAGTCTATCTCTCTCATATGACTTAATCCTAGAAACCATGTGGTAATTTTACACCACTAAGCCTCAAGTTCAGGGGAAAAACAAAGAAATATGACACTAAATATACAGAGCACTTTTTGTTGCTGAAGTGACATCCAGATTCTGCCAAAGACAACAGCATCATGAATGAGATTTTTGTGTTTATTACATGTCAGGATAAACTGGCCAGCATTAATGCATGTTTAATGACACTGGAGTACAAAGAGAACACTGCATATTGGGTTCTAATAAAGGTAGTAAATAAATTAATGAGGCATTGAAATAGCCATGAAAACAAGAACATTAGTGACTACATTAATGAAGTCAGATCTTTGTAAAAATGAAAGGAAATGAAGGAAGGTTTGTTTACATTAAGACTTTTTACGTCCTAATGAATTATTATTTGAACACTTGGTTGAGAGAGTGAGTATGTCAGAGTGGAGGGGAGAGAGAGAGAGAGAGAGAGAGAGAGAGAGAGAGAGAGAGAGAGAGAGAGAGAGAGAGAGAGAGAGAGAGAGAGAGAGAGAGAGAGAGAGACAGACAGACAGACAGACAGACAGACAGAGACAGAGACAGACAGACAGATAGTGAGGACGGGAGATAGAGAAAGAGAGAGAGAGAGTGAGGGAGGTAGGGAGATAGAGAGAATGAGGAAGAGATGGAGAGAGAGAAGGAAATAGAAAGAGGGGAGTGGTGAAGCAGTGGGGAGAGGTAGGAAGGGAGGGGATGGGGAGAAAAAGAGGGAGGGTGTAAGGGTGGGAGGAAGAGATGGAGATAGAGAGAAAGGAAGAGAGGGACAGAGGAAGAAAGAAAGGAAGATAGGGAGAGAGGAAGAGAGAAAGAGAGGGGGAGGGGGAGGGAGGGAGGAAGGGGGAAGCAGGGAGGGGAGAGAGAAAGGGCAGGACAGGAGTTATTGAGAGAGAGATGAGGGAGGGGATAGACAGAGAGAGAGAGAGAGAGAGAGATGGGATAAAGGGGATAGACAGAGACAGAAAGTGACCATAGCTTAACCACTACACCAATGGACTGGTCTACTGACCTGATTGTCCCCACTCTTGGTGTTGACGTACACGAGGAGTGGACTGGTCCCCCCTGCCCGCTGCGCCTCACAGTACCCGTCCGAGTCGATGCTATTTATAGCAATGGGTGACAGGATGGACACGTGACACTGGCTCAGTAGACACTTCTTACTGTACTGGTCCATGCAAGATGAATGAACCTGCAACACAACAACCAAAGTGAAAAATTCAATTTTAATGACACATTTTAAAAGTATGATTATTTGGTGTCTCATATCAGAGGCATCAAAAATCAAACACCCTCAAAAATAAAATGAAATGGGTGTGTGATGTAACCCTTTCCACTTCCCTGTAATGGAACTGCCCTCACCATGGCACATAGGAAAAGTACCCATTGCACCAAAAATATTGATACTCACAACACGCCCGAAAATAAAATGGAATGGGTTTGTGATATATCCCTCTCCACATCCCTGTAATGGAACTGCCCTCACCATGGCACATATGACAAGAGTACTGGTGAGTTCCTACATTAGAGGTTTGATGGTCCTGTATGCATCTGTATGCAAGATATGGTCTGGACAAGGATTTACTGTTATGTGCAGCAGACCGTGAAAAGTAGGTCACAATGACCTAGTAATAGTACGCGACACACCGCTGTCCCAAATTGTTCCTACATGTGAGGTTTGATAGTCCGACTAGGATTTACTGTTATATGCATTAGACCGTGAAAACCGCCATCACAAGGTTTTCCTACATGTGAGGTTTGATGGTCCTGTATGCATCTGTATGCAAGATATGGTCCAGACAAGAAAAAGTTAACATATGTACGTATGGACTGACAATGCCATACCATAATACAATCCATCAGACGGGTGTATTAAAAGTACCCATTGCAACCAAAAATATTGTTACTCAGAACAACCCAGAAAAATAAAATTTAATGGGTATGTGTCATGTTACCCTCTCCCCCTCCTTGTAATGGAACGGCCCTCACCATAGCACGACACCAGAGGCAGCGCCAGTCTTGTAGTCGCAGGACACTGCCGCATGTTTTATCACAGACAACACATTTAGCACTGACAGGAAGGTTGCCCTCCATCCACTGGTGAGGCATTGTGATCTGAAAAACAAAGTTAAAATGTTAGTCTTGTCTAACAACACCACTAGAGCATCATCTACTAGATGTTAAACATATGTTCGTTGTGCCTGGAAGAAATACACTAAGCTACATGTTTTCATTAGCGGCAAGGGATCTTCTATATGCAATTTCCCACAGACAGGATAACATAAGTCTGTTTTGTTTAACGATACCACTAGAGCACACTGATTTATTAATCATCGGCTATTGGATGTCAAACATATGGTAATTTTGATATATAGTCTTAAAGAGGAAAGCCACTACATTTTTCCATTAAAGTAACAAGGGCTCTTTTATATGGACCATCCCAGAAGACAAGATAGCACATACCCCGACTTTGATATATCAGTCGTGGTGTACTAGCTGGAATGAGAAATAGCCCAATGGGCTCTCTGACAGAGACCGATCTCAGACTGACCGTGCATCAGGCAAGCGCTCTACCACTGGGCTATGTCCTGCCCCAGGACAAAACACATCACGGTCTGTGATATCCAAGTTGTGGTTGGCTGGGGCAGAAAAAACCACAATCAGAGGATCCACTAAGGAGCTTCGATCTGAAAATGTGTGTGGTCGATCTATGATTGATGACCCTCTCAATATTGTTGTATTTTTCACAGAATATATTCTGACATAGAAATTGTATTGAACTGCATGGAGTAATTAATGGTGGTGTGTAACCTTATAAATTGTATTGAACTGCATGGAGTAATTAATGGTGGTGTGTAACCTTATAAATTGTATTGAACTGCATGTTGTAATTAATGGTGGTGTGTAACCTTATAAATTGTATTGAACTGCATGGAGTAATTAATGGTGGTGTGTAACCTTAGAAATTGTATTGAACTGCATGGAGTAATTAATGGTGGTGTGTAACCTTATAAATTGTATTTGAACTGCATGGAGTAATTAATGGTGGTGTGTAACCTTATAAATTGTATTGAACTGCATGGAGTAATTAATGGTGGTGTGTAACCTTAGAAATTGTATTGAACTGCATGGAGTAATTAATGGTGGCGTGTAACCTTATAAATTGTATTGAACTGCATCGAGTAATTAATGGTGGTGTGTAACCTTATAAATTGTATTGAACTGCATGGAGTAATTAATGGTGGTGTGTAACCTTATAAATTGTATTGAACTGCATGGAGTAATTAATGGTGGTGTGTAACCTTATAAATTGTATTGAACTGCATGGAGTAATTAATGGTGGTGTGTAACCTTATAAATTGTATTGAACTGCATGGAGTAATTAATGGTGGTGTGTAACCTTATAAATTGTATTGAACTGCATGGAGTAATTAATGGTGGTATGTAACCCGAAGTGTGTGGCCTCAACCGCATCCCTGAACCTTAATTGTAATTAAGAATCAAAAATACATTTTAAAAAAAAAGTACTTTAACTAAGCAAACCTTGATCCTAACTCAGAATAAAATTAAACTGTGCCAAATACTAACTAAATAAAATAAAATAAAATATACATGTAGCATATTAGCAGAGCTAAAAATGTACAAAATGTATATAGTACAGAACTAAAAATATACGAAATGTAAACAATGCAACTCTAACAATGCAACTTTAATTTTATTAGCCTTGAGCCTTGGTACATGTAAATAGAAGTACATGTGTCCGAACCAAGATGTGCTATTCTTAGAATCCTTTTATTAGAGTTGCATTACAATGGATATAGATCTCAAACATGTGGCAAATCTCTGTATTCAGAGTTGCATTACAGCCGATACACATATGGATCTCAAACATGTGGCAAATCAACACACACACACACACACACAGATACAGTGAAACATCTCATAAAGAGCCAAAACATTGCCGCCCAAATTTACGAAGCCTATATTTTTCTTAAACACAGATGTTTAAGCATTGTAAATGTATGTAGCTATACGCGTGTAAGTATAAAACTGGCTTTGTAAATTCAGACCTGTAAGCCTAGTTTTGAATGTGAATGTATATCTATGACTAAATCAAAGTTCAGGGGGCGAGATGTAGTCCAGTGGTAAAGCGTTCGCCTGATTGCGTAGTTTGTCCAGGATCAATCCCCGTCGGTGGGCCTGTTGGGTTATTTCTCATTCTAGACAGTTCGCTGTACTGGTATATTAAAAGTCTTGGAATGTGCTACCCTGTCTGCGAGATGGTGCATATAAAAGATCCCTTGATGGAAAAATGTAGTGGGTTTCCTCTCTAAGACTGTATGTCCAAATTACCAGATGTCTGACATCCAATAGCTGATGATTAATAAACCAATGTGCTTTAGTGGTGTCGTTAAACAAAACAAACTTTAACTTTAACCAAATGTTTGACATCCAATAGCTGATGATTAATAAACCAATGTGCTTTAGTGGTATTGTTAAACAAAACAAACTTTAACTTTAACCAAATGTTTGACATCCAATAGCTGATGATTAATAAACCAATGTGCTTTAGTGGTATTGTTAAACAAAACAAACTTTTAATTTTCAAATCAAAGCTTGTATAACTATAAACAGAACTAATATAGTTTAAAATATATTTTTGTCAGGATCTGATTTTCTGATTGAAATACTTTGTTTAGTTTGTTTTTGTTTAACGACACCACTAGAGTACATTGATTTATTAATGATCAGCTATTGGATGTCAAACATTTGTTAATTCTGATATATAGTCTCAGAGAGGAAATCTGCTAAATTTCTTCATTAAAAGCAACAGATCTTTGTATGAACCATCCCGCAGACAGGATGGCACATACCACAGCCTTTCATATACCACTGGAATGAGAAACAGCTCAATGGGCCTACCAACAGGGATTGATCCTAGATGTCAAAACATTTCAAACATAACCTGAAGGAGACAACAAAAAGACATTTTCCGAAATAACATCATTTCAATAAGTGATTACACAGACATGGTTATGACGTTGCTTCCCAAAATACCGTCATTCGTTGGTCATGTGAAAATGTCATGTCACACATGTGTCATACTGGTTATATTTCCCTGTATATCTTGAACTGTGTGAATAATAAAGTTTGTTGTCTCACCCCATCTTCATCTTCTATAATATCTTTTCCTATAGACGACAGAGACGTCCATTTACAGTTGGTCGGCGCCCGCACCGCACAACGTTTGTGGGCCTTGAACTTGCAGACTGAAAAACAGAGGAAAAACACACAATAAAACCAAATACATTTTAATTAAAACTTTAGACTAAACTGCAGAATCAGAAACGAGGATATATAGTCTGCCCATACGCGGGTGTACTATCAGGGGTGCAGAAATTGAAAATAATTCACTAGCCCACTGGACCAGAAGTAAACTAAAATTTACTAGCCTGCCAGAATCTCTACTAGTCCGCCAGTCTATAGAATAATATATTATTAATACTATTATAATATACAGTGACTTCAGTGACAAAACATTATTAAGAATACCGTGTAAGTGATCAACATCACGTGGCAAACAAAATAAAAAAAGATAGATCACCCGTTGGACTAGTAGTTGCATTTTTTATCTCATCTGTCAGAATGTTTACTTACATTTGGCGAGCGGGCGAGTACTTTCTGCACCCTTGAAGTATGTAACAACATCTTGAAATAACACAAACGTGGGTTAGTCAGAATGTTTACTCGCATTTGGCGAGCAGGCGAGTACTTTCTGCACCCCTGCAGTGGATGTTATAACTCAAGGTCATATAACATTGTTGTTGTGCTAGCACAGTAAGTAGAATAAGACTAATTAACGTTTCATCCATCCATTTGACGATTTGTCCAAGCGTGTATTTGTTGTTAATGTTGTAGCACAACCATTCAACCACCCATCTATCTACCCACGCTATATTTTGTCCACCTATGCATACATATTACCTATTCATTTGTCCATTCATTCACTAATCCATCTTCCATCCATGCATCCATCCATCCTCAAAATTTCTTTTTAAGGAGTGGGAAACAATATAAGCTCTTTAAATTTTAATTTGGAAACAAACGACTAGAAATGGAGTTCTAAGCATCTCTAGAAATTAGTGTCAAAATGAGACAACTTATTGGAATTACAGTGTAACAGCAATTAAGAAAGCTGTTTCTTTCTTTAATGACGCCACTAGAGCACATTGATTTTTTATCTTATCTTACTGGACGTCAAACATGGTAATTCTGACAGTTTTTTTTAGAGAAAACCCGCTGTCACCACATAGGCTACTCTTTTATGACATGCAGCAAGGGATCTTTTATTTGCACTTCCCACAGGCAGGATAGCACAAACCATGGCCTTTGTTGAACCAGTTATGGATCACTGGTCGGTGCAAGTGGTTTACACCTACCCACTGAGCCTTGCGGAGCACTCACTCAGGGTTTGGAGTCAGTATCTGGATTAAAAATCCCATGCCTCGACTGGGATCTGAACCCAGTACCTACCAGCCGGTAGACCGATGGCCTAACCATGATGCCACCGAGGCCGATCATCAATTAAGGAGACAAACATGTAAAAACTTATAATTTTGCATATATTATCATTGCTGAAAATGAGGAACCCTGGATATATCTCTAATACTTGTCAACAATAATGGAAAGCAAAAGCTGCTTATGAAAATAATTTTTAGATGTTGTGCATTTTGACGGTTATTGGATTGCTGCTCCTGTCAAGTTCAAACCTTGATCCATCCCTCCATCTAGTTGTTTGTTCATCAGTCTATATATCTATCTAATTAATGCTCTATTCCATTCATCCGTTCATTCATCCATCCATCCATCCATCCATCCAACTCATCCATCCTTCCAATCCACCTACCTACCCACCCACCCCACCAACCCATCCATCCATCCAAACCCACCAACACAGTGACACCCATCCATCCCATCCGTATGTCTGTCCACCCAACTTCATCCATGTCTATCCATCCATCCATATTTCTATCTATCCATCCATCCATCCATCCAACCAACCACCCAACCCACCCACCCGCCCATCCATCCATCCATATATCCACCCATCCATCTCAACCTACCCACCCATCCATACATACAAACCCATCTATACAAATCCACTCATCCATCCACCCAATATACCCACCCATCCATTCATTCATACAAACCCACCCATCTATACAAATCCACCAATCCATCCATCCATCAAAAACCCACCCATCCACCCATCTAAACATCCATCCATACCCACCTATCCATCCATACCCACCATCCATCTCAACCTACCCACCCATCCATCGATCCATACCCACCCACCCATCCATCTCAACCTACCCACCCATCCATCCACCCATCCATCCATCCACTCATCCATCCATCAAAACCCACCCATCCATCCATCCATCCACTCACTCAAACTTATCAATCCACGGCCATCTACCCATACGTCAGGCCTAAGAATAAACATATCTGACTTGTTTTCTTCAATATTTTTTTCTAACCCAAATCATGATGGGTGTGTCAAATACAAAACAAAAATCATCATTTGGGTCAAAGCTAGCGTCATCCAACACTAGACTAGTCTCATTAACGTGTGAATGATCTGGTTTAATCAGGACTAACAGACACAGAAAGGAAACTATTGTCAACACGTTACATTAACTGTCTTGGAAAATGGGCGGTAATAGTTTCGAGTCCATTACCCGAATGCCGACTTTTTAACACGACATTCCGAATGTGACCTTTCCGTGATTCGTGCCGCACCACAATGGTGAGCTCCTCCAGCCTTGGATGGAGTTCTTGAAAGGAAATTTAAGTCTCAATATTTTAGAATGTTCCTTAATCAGCATTAAGAAGAAAAATAAAGAGTAGCTTTGTCTGGCTATTAAGGTAATAAAAAATGAGGAAGCAGACATTAAATGTCATTAAAAGAAATCAATAAATAATTAAACGAACATTTTGCAAAACAGGGGATTGGTAAACAACATCTCGTAAACAAAATGTCTAGAGATGTCTATTAAAGGGACTGTTCTGAGTTTGCTGCCATTGTTCTGATGTTGCCGACTAACACAGACTTTTTAATGACAATAATTACATATTAAATATATTTTTCTGTATAAAATATCAGTGGTTGTATATTAAACATGTTTCTGATTGTCCTACTGTTTGTACTATAGTCCTTCCCACAGCAATTATTGTTCTGAGCCGATTGTTTTCTAAATGGCACACAAAATATAATATTTTTTTGTTTTTTCAAAAACACTTTTACTTTTCTTCTTATGTCAAACCAAACAGAAATTATTTACAAAGAAACAACAACACATTTTCGTAGAACAAGTAGCAGAGCTTCTAAAATTTTCATAAAATCAACTAGCCATGGGATCAGTGATTAATATTTTTTTACTAGCCACAATTAAAAATTCACTAGCCCTACTTTACTTTAAATTATACAATTTTACTAAATAATAATAATAATCAGATATGTCACCTAAAGAAGGAGATATAACTTAAAAGCACTAACATTGGGGGTTTGGGGTTGGGTCAGGATATTCATATTTACAAAATATGTAACTGCAACATTTGACAAAAAACAATTCACTTGCCGTCGGGCATAACAATAGTAATTATTTACTAGCCCAACATTGAATATCACTAGCCATGGGAGTGGGACTACCATAATCTAGAAGCCCTGAATGTGATGGACAATATAGGTCAAACTTCATTTTATTTCCTAATATATATTTTTTCCTATACATTATTGTGGGACCAAATCCAGTTTGGGTTACTTACAAACAGTAGGAAATGTTTTATTTAATGATGCTTTTATTTACGGTTATATAATGTCAGACATATAGTCAAGGACCACACATATATTGAAAGAGGAAACCCGCTGTCGCCACTTCATGGGCTACTCTTTTCATTTAGCAGCAAGGGATCTTTTATATGCACCATCCATAGACAGGATAACACATACCACGGCCTTTGATATACCAGTGGTGGTGCACTGGCAGGAGCGAGAAACAGCCCAATGGGCCCACCGACGGGAATCAATCCCAGACCGACCGTGCATCGAGCGAGTGCTTTACCACTGGGCTACGTCCCGCCCCTACAAACAGTAGGACGACCAGAAACACATTGAATATACAGACACTGATAGTCTAAACAAGAATCAGTATTTAGTATGTACAGTGTATAGTTTTAGTCATTACAAACAGTAGGACGACCAGAAACACATTGAATATACAGACACTGATATTCTAAACAAGAATCAGTATTTAGTATGTACAGTGTATAGTTTTAGTCATTACAAACAGTAGGACGACCAGAAACACATTGAATATACAGACACTGATAGTCTAAACAAGAATCAGTATTTAGTTATGAACAGTATTTAGTACAGTGTATGTAAACAGTAGTTGAATAGTTTTCAGTAGTATGTACAGTGTATAGTTTACATTACAAACAGTAGGACGACCAGAAACACATTGAATATACAGACACTGATATTCTAAACAAGAATCAGTATTTAGTATGTACAGTGTATAGTTTTAGTCATTACAAACAGTAGGACGACCAGAAACACATTGAATATACAGACACTGATAGTCGAAACACAAGAATCAGTATTTAGTATGTACAGTGTATAGTTTTAGTCATTACAAACAGTAGGACGACCAGAGAATATACAGACACTGATATTCTAAACAAGAATCAGTATTTAGTATGTACATGTGTATAGTTTTAGTCATTACAAACAGTAGGACGACCAGAAACACATTGAATATACAGACACTGATAGTCGAAACAAGAATCAGTATTTAGTATGTACAGTGTATAGTTTTAGTCATTACAAACAGTAGGACGACCAGAAACACATTGAATATACAGACACTGATATTCTAAACAAGAATCAGTATTTAGTATGTACAGTGTATAGTTTTAGTCATTACAAACAGTAGGACGACCAGAAACACATTGAATATACAGACACTGATAGTCTAAACAAGAATCAGTATTTAGTATGTACAGTGTATAGTTTTAGTCATTACAAACAGTAGGACGACCAGAAACACCATTGAATATACAGACACTGATGAATCATATTTAGTATGTACAGTCATTACAACAGTAGGACGACCAGAAAACACATTGAATATACAGACACTGATATTCTAAACAAGAATCAGTATTTAGTATGTACAGTGTATAGTTTTAGTCATTACAAACAGTAGGACGACCAGAAACACATTGAATATACAGACACTGATATTCTAAACAAGAATCAGTATTTAGTATGTACAGTGTATAGTTTTAGTCATTACAAACAGTAGGACGACCAGAAACACATTGAATATACAGACACTGATAGTCTAAACAAGAATCAGTATTTAGTATGTACAGTGTATAGTTTTAGTCATTACAAACAGTAGGACGACCAGAAACACATTGAATATACAGACACTGATATTCTAAACAAGAATCAGTATTTAGTATGTACAGTGTATAGTTTTAGTCATTACAAACAGTAGGACGACCAGAAACACATTGAATATACAGACACTGATATTCTAAACAAGAATCAGTATTTAGTATGTACAGTGTATAGTTTTAGTCATTACAAAACAGTAGGACGACCAGAAACACATTGAATATACAGACACTGATAGTCTAAACAAGAATCAGTATTTAGTATGTACAGTGTATAGTTTTAGTCATTACAAACAGTAGGACGACCAGAAACACATTGAATATACAGACACTGATATTCTAAACAAGAATCAGTATTTAGTATGTACAGTGTATAGTTTTAGTCATTACAAACAGTAGGACGACCAGAAACACATTGAATATACAGACACTGATAGTCTAAACAAGAATCAGTATTTAGTATGTACAGTGTATAGTTTTAGTCATTACAAACAGTAGGACGACCAGAAACACATTGAATATACAGACACTGATATTCTAAACAAGAATCAGTATTTAGTATGTACAGTGTATAGTTTTAGTCATTACAAACAATAGGACGACCAGAAACACATTGAATATACAGACACTGATATTCTAAACAAGAATCAGTATTTAGTATGTACAGTGTATAGTTTTAGTCATTACAACATTTTATTAGTACTGGACTGTCTTGATTTGCTGCCATCTTATAATGGCAGCAACTCAAGACAGTCCCTTTAAAGTTTGTTTTGTTTAACAACACCACTAGAGCATTCATTTATTAATCATTGGCTATTGGATGTCAAACATTTGGTAATTTTGACACATAGTCTTAGAGAGGAAATCTGCTGCATTTTTCCATTAGTAGCAAGGAATCTTTTATATGCACTATCCCACAGACAGGATAGCACATACCACAAGCTTTGATATACAGTCATGGTGCACTGGCTGGAACGAGAAATAACCCAATGGGCCCGATGGGAATTGACCCTAGACCGACCGAGTCCCTTTATGCAAATTTTTATATTGCGTGACATTGGTATCATAATGTGAATCAAAACATAATATTGCCAATAATAATAACAGCACTTTGAGAAAGGCTTTTTAGAAGGAAAACAAAGAAGAAAAAAAAAAAAAAAAAATACAACCACATTGTCTTACGAGTTATGTTATGGAGCAACAGGAAAATTTAAAAGGTGGTGGAGGATAATAAAGAAAAAAAGAGAGATTTGACTGGGTATGGGTATATCTCCCATGACCCCTTCTGGCAATGCTAGTGGTCCCTCAGTTTAATAAAGTTAAGTTGTGGAGAATGTACGAGAAAGTGTGGATTTGTTATTCTCCACACACACCAGCTGATTTTGTTGGCATGGGAAAATACCAAATGGGTCCACTGAGGTTCATTTCTATGACCGATGTAGTGGTGGAGCACTGGCTGGAATGGGATAAAATTCAAATGGGTTCAATTCTACAGCACAAACAGAATGAGCAGAATCTCACCCCTGGAGTCAATCTGATAGAGTATTAGTCTCTTTAAGTGAACATGTGATGTGACGCCCGATAGAATACACCCATCTACTAGACAAGAACATAATCTAATGCCCAACAGACTCCAACCCTTAAAATTAAGATAAAAACAAAACCAATCTTTTAAAAACTAAAGGTATGGGTGACGTACCTTCACAAGACAAGCCATGTGACTCCGGAGAAAGCCTCCAACCCCTCAAGTTAAGACAAAAACAACTAAAGGTATGGGTGACGTACCTTCACAAGACAAGCCATGTGACTCCGGAGAAAGCCTCCACCCCTCAAGTTAAGACAAAAACAACTAAAGGTATGGGTGACGTACCTTCACAAGACAAGCCATGTGACGTGACACCGGAGAGAGCCTCGCGACACACGTTACAGTAAGTAGGTCGGGCGTGGGAGCAGGCGTACCAGTTGTGCTGGCCCGACATCATCTCCGTGTGGCTGGTCGCCCCTTGCTGCAATACATAAACAAATACTGTGTAGTACTAATATTAACACAACATTTCAAGTGAACAAAATGATGCACAATTATGCAACTTTAAATTCGCCTTGCTGTAATACATAAAAAAATACTGTGTAGTACTAATATTAACACAAAATTTCACCTGAACAAAATGATGGTGCATATAACAATTGAGCAACTTTAAATTCGCCTTGCTGTAATATAAAAAATATTGTATAGTACCGTACTAATATTAAACATTCTTGGCAGACATGAACAAAACGACAGTTGATGTAACAATTATGCAACTTTAAATTCACCTTAATTGCTGTTATATATAAAAATACACTGTGTAACACTAATATTAAATATTCATGTCACAATATTTCATGCAAACAAAACGATGGTTTGTGTAACAATTATGGAACTTCAAATTCGCCTTAATTGCGGGAATATATAAAACATATTGTGTAACACTAATATTAAGTAATCATGGCAGAATATTTCACGTGAATAAAACAATGGTTCGTGTAACAATTATGGAACTTTAAATTCACCTTGCTGTAATATAAAACAAAATACTGTGTAATATTAATATTAAACATTCATAGCAGATTATTTCATGCAAACAAAACAACAGTTCATGTTACAATTAAATGCTGTAAATGTTGTGTAATATTAATATTAAACATTCATGGCAGATTATTTCATGCAAACAAAACAACAGTTCATGTTACAATTAAATGCTGTAAATGTTGTGTAACACTAATATTAAACATTCATAGCACATTATTTCATGCAAACAAAACAACAGTTCGTGTAACAATTATGCAACTTTAAATTAACCTTAATTGCTGCAATATATAAAAAATACTGTGTAGCACATAGAGGATAATAAACGAGTTACCAGTTATTATCAAATTTATGTCTCGAGTGAAATAATTTTCAGTTGTCACGAGCTTTAGCGATTGACAATTGAAAATTTTAAATTCACGAGGGACATAAATTTGATAATAACTGGTACCGAGTTTGTTATTCTATTTATTACCTCAGCTACTTTTTCTCTAGAAGCCTTTATTTTCGACGCACATGCACGAAAGGCCAACCTGTATAGAAACGATGTAAACCACTTTGCACACTTTTCTAAGAATTGCTATAACTTTGTAATTTAATCACGTTCATAAATAATTTAAAAAACCCAAAAGTGTTCTTTATTCTGCTACAAAATCTATAAGGAATTGCATTAAAATGACATTTCGTTATAAATTTAACACCAAAAATAGAGAGGCGTAAATGAAAACTCTTTAAACTACATGACGTCATTTTGTGTGTTTGCCAAATCGTGATGACGTCATATTTAGTACCGACAAGGTCATTGGTTTGTGAGTGTCAAATTGTCCAATAGTATTGTTCGTTAGACCAATGCAGCATATTTGTCACTGAGAAAATATGGAAAATATTCCCAGTGACCGCTGGGGTAATAATAGTTAATATTAAACATTCATGGCAGAATATTTCATGTGAACTGTTGTTTTGTTTTCTTGATGATTATGCAACTTTAAATTCCTGTGAACTGCCAATGGGTTACATGTTGAAGCTTTACATTCTGAAATTACAAGATACAAACTTCAGAACTAGACCCACATATATACATATAGCTGATGGGGAAAAGACATATGTGGCATAAATGGCCACAAGAGACAAGCACCTGTTAAAATTGGGAAAAAGACAAGGATTGTGATGTAGTGATGGACAGCAAAATAAGCTGAACGAGACAAGTTACTTATCATTCAGGGGCCCAATTCATTAAACTCTCGCAACTTTGCGATCTCGCAGTGCAATGATAAAAGACTTGCAAAGAGGATATTTTGTTGTCTAGCAGAGCCTAAGAGACCTTTGTGAATAAGGCCCCTGGTCTTGTTTATCAATTGCAAGTCTTATGCATTGAGATAATGTATTATTCATTCCAAAAATGCTCCATAAACAAATGTATTATGTCAAGGGTCAAGCTTGCAGTTTAATTTATAAATTCCACAAAATATATATATAAAATGGTTTGATTTTCAAGTTAGGACAGTTTTTGATTACTTGAGATATGTTATCAGTGTTTATGCCAGAAAGACATTTTTGGGTATGGCACTATGGAATTGAATGCAACCACAGTCAACAGGGGGTAGGTATGGGGGTCCTCCCCCAGAAAGAAAATGGGATATGTTTAAGGGTTAGGGTTAAATTCATACAGTAATGATAAGAGTAATTAATTTTGTCAAAAAGTTAACTTGAAAAAGATAAATCTGTAAATAAATTTGGGTATGGCATCTGGCAGAAAACCTGAACACTTATATAATTAATTAGGGGTGGGGCTGGCAGTGTTGTCAACTGAATTACTAGTTTAATAGTCTCCAAGTTGTGAAATCTTTAGAAATCAGTAGAATAATTTTAAAAACCCAACAACAACAACAACAACAACATGTACATTGTACCTCTACCTTGAACATGAGATAATGTCTGAGACACCCTTTACAACACGAAAAACACCCACACTTTACAACACGAAACACCCACACTTTACAACACGAAACACCCACACTTTACAACACAGAACACCCACACTTTACAACACAGAACCAACCCCACTCCTTACAACACAGAACACCCACACTTTACAACACGAAACACCCACACTTTACAACACGAAACACCCACACTTTACAACACGAAACACACACACTTTACAACACGAAACACCCACACTTTACAACACAGAACACCCACACTTTACAACACAGAACCAACCCCACTCCTTACAACACAGAACACCCACACTTTACAACACGAAACACCCACACTTTACAACACGAAACACCCACACTTTACAACACGAAACACCCACACTTTACAACACGAAACACCCACACTTTACAACACAGAACACCCACACTTTACAACACAGAACCAACCCCACTCCTTACAACACAGAACACCCACACTTTACAACACGAAACACCCACACTTTACAACACGAAACACCCACACTTTACAACACGAAACACCCACACTTTACAACACGAAACACCCACACTTTACAACACAGAACCAACCCCACTCCTTACAACACGAAACACCCACACTTTACAACACAAAACACCCACACTTTACAACACAGAACCAACCCCACTCCTTACAACACAGAACCAACCCCACTCCTTACAACACGAAAAAACAACCCCACCCTTTACAACATAAAAAACCGCCCCACCCTTTACAACACAAAACACCCCCACTTTACAACACAGAACCAACCCCACTCCTTACAACACGAAAAAACAACCCCACCCTTTACAACATAAAAAACCGCCCCACCCTTTACAACAAAAAAACCCCAACCCCATCCCTTAAAACACAAAACCAACCCCACCCTTCACGATAGAAAAATCTACCACATGCATCATCAGTCCATGCTAATCTTTCTATTACAAAAACCCCTCTGGATATGAGCTATAAATAAAAATCAATATTTCTACCTGGCACTACCTGTGTTAAGTAGGCCACTTGAGTGGGTTCCTCCCACACTTTACAAAAAGACATAGCTCTCTCTGTGTAGTAGGAAAATAGTCCAGTGGCTTGTACAAATGCCGACCTCACGATCTGCGGCTATAAATATGACGGCCACTGTTCTCTGAGTACACAAGCTGTCCACGTTTGGGGTCAGTGTGGTGGAAACAAGATTTTAAACACTGTATACTAATACATGATGGGATTGGTCATGATAGTGCATAGAGCTGAGTGTCCACTTGATGTGATGGTTACAGCAAATAATAATGGGCTAGATGATAATGATGGTGGTGGTGGTGGTGGTGTTGGTAATGATGGTGGTGGTTGTGATGATGATGGTGGTGGTAGTGGTGTTGATAATGATGGTGATGGTGATGGTGGTGATGATGATGGTGGTGGAAGTGGTGTTGGTAATGATGGTGATGGTGGTGGTTGTGAGGATGGTGGTAGTAGTGGTGGTGGTGGTAATGATGGTGGTGGTAGTAGTGGTGGTGGTTGTGATGAAGATGATGATGATGATGATGATGATGATGATGGTGTGGTGATGGTGATGGTGTAGTGGTGGTGGATGTAATGACGACAATGGTGAAGGAAGGACATGTTTTATTTAACAACGCACTCAACACATTATATTTATGCTTGTATGACGTCGGACATATGGTTAAGGACCACACAGATATTGAGAGAGGAAACCTGCTGTGGCTACTTCATGGGATACTCTTTTCAATTAGCAGCAAGGGATCTTTTATATGTACCATCCCATAGACAGGATGGCACATATGACGGCCTTTGATGTACCAGTCATGGTGCACTAGCCGGAATGAGAAATAGCCCAATGGACCCACCGACGGGGTTCGATCCTAGACCGACCGTGCATCGAGTGAGCACTTTACCATTGGACTATGTCCCGCCCCTATACTGAGAGAGGAAACCCGCTGTGGCCACTTCATAGGCTACTCTTTTCGATTAGC
Source organism: Gigantopelta aegis (assembly GCF_016097555.1). NCBI lineage: Eukaryota > Metazoa > Mollusca > Gastropoda > Neomphalida > Peltospiridae > Gigantopelta > Gigantopelta aegis. Next base: position 3,954,391 of record NC_054699.1, read on the forward strand.
AGCAAGGGATCTTTTATATATACCATCCCACAGACAGGATAGCACATACCACGGCCTTTGATGTACCAGTCGTGGTGCACTGGCTGGAGCGAGAAATGACAATAATGGTGAATGCTAAAAACTACATGTATTATACCGTAATTAAATGGAAATCGAATTCAGCGTTTGAGATCAGATTTATGATGTCAGCTTTGTGAGGCATAGTAATAAAAAATTTGCATCTCGCTACAATAACAAAAACTGAATGCATGATGCTTCCCTTTTCAGAATGCTGGAAAACTTTCAATACAAAATTCCTATTGAGTATTTTTGTTTGTCTGAAAACTACTAATGCATTTACATTGAAAATATTGTTTAAAAAAACTGAACCATTTACAAAATATGGATATAATGTGAAATTATGGTAAGGTATGTTATATTGATTGTGTACAAATCAAAAACGACGGTGCGGAAATTGTCTGTCATCGACTGTAACAACAACATTCTTGTCAATTGTTTTCATCTTGTATCCAAGGACAAATGTCAATAGCAAACAACAAAAAACCCCACCATAAATGCATCAACAACATTTTCAGCACCAGTCGCATAATTTTGTCAATAGCCAATAATGAACTTGGTGCAGTATTTCAACTCCAGACCAGTTCCATAGAAGAAAAAAAAGAGAAAAAGGATGTTTGGTTCAGTATGACAAATTAATGGAAGGATTACCAGAATGGTGGGTGTTTTTTTTTTCAATCACACCATCAGACTTAGTTCTATCATTGCTGTCTGTGATTGAACTCAAACGGATGCTGCTTTTGTGTGAGCCCGGTTAAAACTCCAATGAAAAGTGCCCATCATGAAAGGGATGATTTCGCCTCTCGTCGGCTTGGATTATATTTTTTCAAGAAAATCTTTAGTACTGATTTGTCATAATAACTACTGAGTGCAAATTTGGTATCAAGAAAAAACATTGCCAAAACCATCCCTAAAAAAAAAAAAAGGAAAAAGAAGAAGAAAAAAAAAGTAACTGCAACCAAAATAGTTGGGATTTTTTTTTTTTTAATTTATTGGTTGTGTTTTGGGTTTTTAAAATATATTTAAAATTTTATTTTATGGAATACAAATGGTGAGAAAAACAACAATTAGAGCTGAAAAAGAACAAAAATGTGTCGCTGTTAGTAAGTCAAAGAAGTCGGTGTAGTGCTGGTACATCTCATCGAGCCATCAACACCCACTCTGGGTGGGAAGCATGCAATACTGGGGTGTGAACCCAATACCTACCAACCTTGAGGACAAGGGCTTAACTACTATGTCACAGAAGCCAACAGGTTTTATTTCATGTTCTAAACCATTTAATAAATATACAGAGCCTCACATACGTTGTTTTCACATCCTATTTATTGCACAAGTTTATTTTGTGTATGAATATATATATACCACGAGACCGTGTAGCATATGTGAAGTTCTGTATTTATTACATACCTTTTTTGTTTTACAAAAATGTTTTTTAATTTAACATCATAACAAGACTTTGTTAAATCTATGATCAAAACTCCTTTCATGGATTTACTCTTACTCTCACCCTTCATATAGATGTGTGTCACATTCAAATGTATTTTGTGGATGGGTGGTGAGGACAGAAATATTGAAAATAAAAGTATTTTCTTTTAGGTACACGTACAGTATCCAGTCGGCTTTGCTCATTTCTTTATATAGAAAGATTTAGTGTAAACCACCATCTTGAATGTCACATCCTGGCACAAAATCACATCCTGGCTCAAAGTTTGAGGTGGTTATTTTAATCATTTAATACAACCAGTCATCATTATACCTTCTATTTATACTTGAAACATTGAGCAGGAGAAGAATTAAAAAGGATTTTTATTTGTAAAAAGTAGTTTTAAACATAACTAACTTTTATATATCAAATCAGCCAGGACATGACATTTATATATTTTGAAAAATAATTTAATATACTAATTATGATATGAAAGAAGGCAAAGTAGTATTTTCATGTGCAGTATATTTTAGATCTGATGTCCTGATACCTAATTTTTTAATTTGACATAACAGTAATGAATACTACCAAAAAACAAATGTCACGTCCTGGCTTACAACATTTTTTCCCCCCCGATAAAACTGTCATTAAAACCCAGAAAACATAAGTAAACTGACAATAAAAATATATTTTCATATGTTTAAGTGTGTTAACATTAAGCTGTAATAAAAACTCAGTTTAACAGATCATTTTGAAATGGCCCTTACAATATATTTAAATGCATCATACATGAAAATAATCTTGGGAAAACAAAATCCAAAACGTTTTCTACGGTCTTCAAAAACACAGAAACAGGAACAATTTTTAAGCGGCACTAAAATCAAACACTCATTAAAAATCTGTCGATTTTTCTTCTTTGGTGGTAATTAAAAAGCCTCCCCTCCCCCATCTCCCCTCCTCCACCCCACCTGGTGATGTTTTCAGGAACTGCCCTGATAGGAAATAAGTTGTTTTTCCGACTCACCACTTGTTCCTCGTACACGGTACTTCCTGTTGAAAACTCGGGCATGATGTCAACCCCCGAATCCTGTTCCATCTCCAGGTCGGTCACACTTGACGGTTGTTCTACCGGTAAACACGATTGGATGAATTTCCTACCAAACGCTTTAAACATTATGTCCACTTAGAAACCATATTCACTAACAGAATACATTCTGGTGATACCAGCCCTAAGATTTTGATCAGCTGAATAAAAAACACTTTATATGTTCATTCACGAAACCACAAGTCGAAACCACTACCAAAGTTTATCCTTTCAGTCAAAAACCCCCAAACAAAACACCACAGATATTCATTCAGCTGTAGAATTAAAACCAGCGTACATGTAGATATCTACTTGAAAAGTAAAAAACACACAAAAAAACACAAAAACAACAAAAATCATCTTAGATTTTCAGAGCAAAAACCCACTAGATTTTCATCTTAAGACGGCTTACATATTAATCCTTTGAGTAGAAAAAACCCACATTGAAATGTTCATCCACAGAACACTGTCTACCATCTGTCATTTATAAAGAGAAATTATTCTCTCCCACAAGGTGTTAACTACATTAGGAAAAGTCTAGATCCACAGGCACCAAGCTGTTAACATCAGCAGAAGTTGTGAAATTTTAGTTACATCATGTTGTCACTTATTAAAGTTTTACAAATGACCAGACTGGCTTTGCTTGCTAGTTCTAGAAGTGCATGAGCAGTCCAGTATATTTACACAATATGTAGTACAATAGGTTTGGGTATATGGTATACTGTGATCTGAAGTAATATATTCACAATCTGTGGTACAGAGTATTTGCTATCTGTAGTAAGGTGTGGTGTATTCGCAAGCTGTAGAACAGTGTAGTCACTATTTGCAATAAGAAATATTTCCAATATGTAGTACAGTGTATTCACGATCAGTAGTAGCTATTCCCAATTTGTTTAGTTTTACAGTCAGAAATACATTGTATCCACAATTTGCAATATTATGTATTCACTACATATAGTAATATTGTAGAAAGTACTGTGTGTTCACTATCCACAGTACTGTGTTCTCATTATCTGTTATACAGTATAGTCACTATCTGTAGTACAGTGTTTCCAGTATCTGTTGTACAGTGTATTCACTATGTTATGGCATGATGTATTCATAATCAGTAAAACAGTTCATTCATAACTGATAAGACAGTATATTCATTATTTTCTAGTACCCTATATTCAACATCTGTAGTAATGTGTTCACTACTTGTAGTACTCACTATTTGTAATCCACTGTACTACCGTTTATAGTAGTGTTATCTGTAGTAGTCTGTAATTTATAGTAGTTTATTCCCAATTAGTAGTACTTATTCACTAAAGATACATTCACAGCTTGTAGTACACTGTATTCCTTACTTGTAGTATACTGTATTCCTTACATGTAGCCCTTATACACTGTACTCACAATATTCACTAGCTGTAGCAACTAGTCTAGTGTATTCACTGTCTGTACTATAGTATATTCAGTCTGTAGAACACTGTTTTCACACTGTAGTACACTCTATTCACAATATTCACTATCAGTAGTAGTTTAATTTGTAGTACAGTGCACTTTCAATCTGTAGTAGTGTATTCACAACAAACATGAAATACACATTCACAATCTGGATAAAAACCACAGCTGTCTCAACGTAAGATATTTCCAATCTTCAACACGTTCATCCATGAGTTTCTATTTCACTCCGATTATACTGGCCGCGAAATGATAAACTCTGCTGATATCTTCCCTGTCCGACCAGTGCAATCAAATACACATAAGAAGAAAACATATAAAGTGATGGGAAGTCTTTGAAAAAAAAAAAATATATATAAAAAAATAATATAAAAAAATGTGGATAACAAAAATGTATTGAGGCTTATTAGAGAACAGTATTAGCCTAACTGTATTGATGTCAGTATATTTCCAGCTGTCAAGAAAGAAAGGAAAGGAATGCTTGACAACACACTGCAGAATCCAACTGATATGAATGAGACACTATATATCAACAAATCACACCGATAATGCCATGATATCTCCACTGATAATGTTGTGATAAATCACTCAGCTCATGTATATATCACACTGGTCAAAAAAAATATCTATAAAAATTCACACAGAATATATACCACTGCAGAAAGAGTAAAAATTCACACAGAATATATACCACTGCAGAAAGAGGTTTGAAAACTCCACACAAGACACATCAAAATATGGCCATGTTTAAAATGTTCGGTTACTTCAAGTGAATAAAAGAAGTTTGGGTCAAGTCCTACATGTCACATTTAGCACGCTTCCTTGAATTCATTTAAAACAGGATGTACCTACTTTCTCGGTGCAAATCCAACCCCACCAGAGGTAAAATGGACCCTTCTAAACTATGATCAACTCACCAGTTTGGAACATCCCACTAAAAGAACACAGGGATGTGGATTTAGTTGGGAAGGTTCTAATTATATATTAGTAATAATACTAGTTCATGGTGGTTTGTTAAAACCTGCCAACCTCAGTGACATAGTCATTAAGCTATTGACCTTAATTCTGGCAGGTGGGCGGTGGGTTCATGTCCCAGTAGTGGTTTCAACAATGAGTGAATTTTAAAGGCCACAGCACTAGCGTTGTTTTTTTGTTGTTGCACCCACTATAAACATTAACCCCCAACTTGGTGACATAGGGCTTAGATAACTGAGGTGCATGCCCAGGTTAGAACAAAAGGAAGGAAGTGGTTTATTTAACGATGCACACAACACACTTTATTTATGGTTTATGGCATCGGACATATGATTAAGGACCACACAGATATTAAGGGAGGAAACCTGCTATTGCCACTTCATGGGCTACTCTTTTCCAATTAGAAGCAAGGGATCTTTTATATGCACCATCCCACAGACAGGATAGCACATACCACAGCCTTTGATGTACCAGTCGTGGTGCACTGGCTGGAGCAAGAAATAGCCCAAATGGGTCCACTGACGGGGAATCGATCCCAAACCATCCTCACATCAAGTGAGCATTTTACCACTGGGCTACGTCTCGCCCAGGTGAGAATAAAAGATAAATTAAACTGAATGGATGTTAAAATCTGGTTTCTTTATGTACACATGAAAACAAACTCAAAACGCTGTACATTTCCATCAATTTTATCATCTAAACTGAATGGATGTTAAAATCTGGTTTCTTTATGTACACACGAAAACAAACTCAAACCACTGTACATTTCCATCAATTTGATCCTCTAAACTGGAGGAACAGTTACAGTTAACACTTATGGATTTTTGTAATTGATCATCACATCGTAAGAGCCAATCTGATCAATTTTTCGACTATAATCGATCATTGGAACAGCACTAGGCTTAATACCTCTCCCCAAAACCCCTCCTCCAACACAAAACAAAAAAAACACCCACCCCAAAAACAATTAATAGTCAGAAAAATGATATATACAGACTCTGACTCTCTACCCCTCAGCCCGAATACAACATCCTGGTAAGGTAGTAGCACCGTAACCAAGACGTAACTATAGAATTAGTGCAACCCAACACAGTTAAAACAACTATCACATTACCATGCTATAAATTATTATAAGAGACCATTTGTCAAATCAATATTCAGGATGCCCATAAATTATTACAATGGAAATAAAAAAGTCAAATCACAATGGCTTGTAATTACTGTAATGGAAATAAAACTGTCTGATCAATATATAGCGCCATAAATTATTATAATGAAATAAAAATTTATCCAATCAATATAGTGCGCCCATAAATGATCATAACAAGATTAAATCTGTTAAATCAACTAGTAGGGCTGTAGTAAATTATTATTATGAGATGAAATCTGACAAACAAACTTAGGGGCCGTCCATAATGTTAAACATTTTCATGAGCGTACAAACCATACATGGGGAGAGGGGGGGGGGGGAGGAGGGGGTTAAGGGGTCAGTGTACACTTTTTGAAAACGAAAAATATTGATCAACATTTTTCATTTGGGGATGTACACTTTTATGGGGGGGGGGGGGGGGAGGGAGAGGAGTGATCAAAAGTGTACTCTTTGTACACTTGTAAAAATTATGGATGGCCCCTTAGTGTGATCAGCTAGGGTTTCTGCCAGAGGGTACGGAGGGTAAAATTGGCTGGATACATTTTAATGGTTTTTGAAAATATAATATATACTGATGGAAAGAAATAAGGGAACACATCAAATTGTTGACTAAATTTAATTCACAACTAGGGTAGTAATGTCTGTATTTCATACCAAGTTGCAATTCACAACTAGCGTAATAATGTCTGTATTTCATACCAAGTTGTAATTCACAACTACCGTAGTAATATCTGTATTTCATACCAAGTTGCAATTCACAACTAGCGTAGTAATGTCTGTATTTCATACCAAGTTGCAATTCACAGCTAGCGTAGTAATGTCTGTATTTCATACCAAGTTGCAATTCACAGCTACCGTAGTAATGTCTGTATTTCATACCAAGTTGCAATTCACAACTACCGTAGTAATGTCTGTATTTCATACCAAGTTGCAATTCACAACTAGCGTAGTAATGTCTGTATTTCATACCAAGTTGCAATTCACAACTAGGGTAGTAATGTCTGTATTTCATACCAAGTTGCAATTCACAACTAGCGTAGTAATGTCTGTATTTCATACCAAGTTGCAATTCACAACTAGGGTAGTAATGTCTGTATTTCATACCAAGTTGCAATTCACAACTAGGGTAGTAATGTCTGTATTTCATACCAAGTTGCAATTCACAACTAGCGTAGTAATGTCTGTATTTCATACCAAGTTGCAATTCACAACTAGGGTAGTAATGTCTGTATTTCATACCAAGTTGCAATTCACAACTAGGGTAGTAATGTCTGTATTTCATACCAAGTTGCAATTCACAACTAGGGTAGTAATGTCTGTATTTCATACCAAGTTGCAATTCACAACTAGCGTAGTAATGTCTGTATTTCATACCAAGTTGCAATTCACAACTAGGGTAGTAATGTCTGTATTTCATACCAAGTTGCAATTCACAACTAGCGTAGTAATGTCTGTATTTCATACCAAGTTGCAATTCACAACTAGCGTAGTAATGTCTGTATTTCATACCAAGTTGCAATTCACAACTAGCGTAGTAATGTCTGTATTTCATACCAAGTTGCAATTCACAACTAGCGTAGTAATGTCTGTATTTCATACCAAGTTGCAATTCACAACTAGCGTAGTAATGTCTGTATTTCATACCAAGTTGCAATTCACAACTAGCGTAGTAATATCTGTATTTCATACCAAGTTGCAATTCACAACTAGCGTAGTAATGTCTGTATTTCATACCAAGTTGCAATTCACAACTAGGGTAGTAATGTCTGTATTTCATACCAAGTTGCAATTCACAACTAGCGTAGTAATGTCTGTATTTCATACCAAGTTGCAATTCACAACTAGCGTAGTAATGTCTGTATTTCATACCAAGTTGCAATTCACAACTAGCGTAGTAATGTCTGTATTTCATACCAAGTTGTAATGTGGGACTGAATGTCTGTAGTGTTGAATGTGCTGCCTATATGTTCCCAGTCAACTTCTGACAATATCAATTGATTTTTGATGCAGTCATTATTTCTTGTTGCTATCTGTGTGATCCTTTATTTCTTTCCATCAGTATATATATTAAGAGAACTGCTGTTTAAAATTTGTCAGAACACTTGAAATGCTGTGTCCAGGTTATGGTCTGTTCTGATTTTATTACGTACATGTACGTACCCTCGAATCATCTTCTAGCAGAACAGCCTGGTAGCCACAAATTTATTATTATAACGAGATGATATCTTTTAAATCAAAACAGTGCAGTCAGAAATGATTGTGATGAAATGAAACCATTTAGACCTAATCAATATACACTCTTATCATTAACAGGTATTTATTTGGTTATTATTGGGGAAACATTTCCGTCACGAGATGATCCGAGTTTTGAAAGTTGCTTCTTTTCAAGGTTCTCACAACCAAACCTGTAGAGAGATTAACCGATACACCGAGTAAGTACGGAAATTAGGAAATGAGTGAATTTTAAAGGCCACAGCACCAGTGTTTTTTTTTCCTCCAGTGTAAACATTAAAACCCAACTTGGTGACATAAGGCCGAGATAACTGAGGTGCATGCCCAGGTCAGAATGAAAGGAAGAAAATGTTTTATTTAACAATGTACTCAACATATTTTATTTATAGTTATATGGTGTTATACATGTGGTTAAGGACCACACATATATTGAGAGAGGAAACCAGCATCTTTTATATGCACCATCCCACAGACAGGATAGTACATACCACGACCTTTGTTACACCAGTTGTGCAGCACTGGCTGGAGTGAGAAATAGTCCAATGGGTCCACCGACGGGAATCGATCCTAGCGAATTCTTTACCACTGGGCTACGTCCTGCCCGAGTAAGTAGGAATATAATCGACTACCGTAATACCCTACTTTAAGTCGGGTTAATTATTATATTGGTAATCAATAAATGGGAAGTAATGGATAATGAAATGAGAAGAATATGGACCGGATATTGTAACCCTCTTATTGTTGTTGTCCAACACTGAATCTGAAGGGTTCACATTTTATCTCAGTAACAACAGCAAGTGCCACTGCTGTCCTTATTTGCCATTATGTCCCCAGGTTTTTTGACAAAGGGTAAAACAGGTATGGCATCATACCCAAATGTTTTTGCAGATTTTAGTTTTTTAAGTTAATCTTTTGACAAAATTAATTACTCTTATCATTACTGTATGATTTTCTTAACACTAATTCGTAAACTTAACCCATTTTCTTTTTGAGGAAGGCCCCCTAATAATTGTTGACTGTGGTTGCATTCAATTCCATAGTGCCATACACACAAATTCCTTTCTGGCAGAAACACTGGTCCCAAATATCCCATTGTGTATTTTTGTGCTGAGGTGAAGTTAAACATTCATTCATTGCTGATGGCAATAATAATGCTATGGTACCCAACCTAACTTGCCACCATATACTTTACATTCCATATTGTATATATATAAGAAATAGTAAAACTATCATTGTTAAAATCATATGATATAATATACAGACTGTCACTTTGCACCACTCACCCCAAATACAACATCCTGGCAAGCTTGTACTACCATGGGGCAGGTGACAATATGGAGGATAATAAGAATAAATTCTTTATTTAGTGAGGGAAACACAGTTAGCAAAAGCTAATCTTCCCTGAGGCCCTCAGGTACAAACAATACAGAATTACAATACATACATTTATGGACAAATAGAAAATACAAAATGGCTGATCAATGGGACATTTTAAGTTTAGATTTTTATGCTTAAAACATGCTTTCATATGCAGAGCCAGAAATAATACTTTAAAAAAAGAAAAAGAAAAAGAAAACAACTTATGGGGGAGCTGATACCACCACCCCTACTAGTTACATACTGCACTTAATATAGTTTTGAATAGATAGGCCTATATCATATGGAATGTTTCTTACTGAAAAGTATTATGAATAACTGTGTCTGTATAAGTAGATACTTCATTCTACTGATTGAAATACATTACGGAAACAGAATTGGAAACTTGTTTTTCCCAAATGACATGTGTTGTTGTCTAACAAACCAACTGTCCTATAGTTTAAAAAACCCCAACCCCCCCCCCCCCCCCCCCCCCCCCCCCCCCCCCCCCCCCCCCCCCGCAACAAAAAAAACCCCAAACAACAACAACAAACAACCATAACTGAAAAACGGTCTTATTTTAAGTCAGGATTAAAAACATTTGGTAAGCCAGTTACTGAAGGTCAGATTTACCAATTACAATGAATAACATATATCAAAATAAACACGGCAGGCCTCTTAGAATTGAATATCTGTATAGACCATTTATAGGTTATGCAAAAATTAATTCAAGTAATCCATTTTCCTTTTATGTAACCTGTTATGTCCATGTAAATAATATGCTAAATTTAATGCGCAAACAGAAAAAAGGTTATACTAAATTAGATTTGCATTTGAATGAAACGATAGTTCTCGCAATTTTCAGATGCCTGCATTGTGTCTAGTAGCCCATGTACAAGTTACCACAAAACATGATCCCTGCTATCCAGTACACGTAGGTTACCACACATTATATTTCCATATGAACAAACAAATCTTCTAGTTAGAGAATTCCGGCGTACAGAGGATCCTATTTTGAAGGCATTCTCGCTTACAAATTAAATGAATGAATGAATGAATGTTTAACGACATCCCAGCACGAAAAATACATCGGCTATTGGTGTATCGAACTATAGTAAATGCAAAAATTAATTGATGAACAACATCAATATAAAAATTCAAGAGTCTGGCTTGCAAAGTATCCTATTTTGAGGGAATTCTAACTTACAAAGAGTCCAGTTTTGAGATAATTCTGGTTTATTGACGGTCTGATTTTGATAAAATTCCGGTTTACCGAGGGTCCTATTTTGAGGGAATTCCAGTTTACTCAGGACCTGGTTTTAGAGATTTTCACTGTACTGCTGTTTTACACTTTTCAGAAATCATGACAAGGAGACTGGAAGTTAGATATAATTAATTTGTCACATAGAGTTCATACCCATGCGCTTCATATGTAATTAGACCAACTGGAAGCTGACTAATTCAATTAGGCGCTGTTTCTTTTGTAGTCCGACATCTGTGGACCGGTATCGTGATGCACAGACACCTGCATCATTAAACCAAAGTAAATGGGGTTGTCTGTGGGATGGTACATGTAAATGATCCCTTGCTGGTTTTCTCTCTAAGACTATATGTATGTCTTCCCGTTGTTGGGAAACAAATTTAACAGTGGAAGGAAAGAAAATGTTTTATTTAATGACGCACTGAACACATTTTATTTATGGTTATATGGCGTCAGACATATAGTTAAGGACCACACAGATATTGAAAGAGAAAACCCGCTGTCACCACTTTATGGGCTATTCTTTTCGATTTTATATTCACCATCCCACAGACAGTAGATACCACAGCGTTTGTTACACCAGTTGTGGAGCACTAGCTTGAACGAGAAATAGCCCAATGGGTCCACTGACAGAGATCGATCCTAGACCGACCGCACATCAAGTGAATGCTTTACCCACTGAACTACGTCCCACCCCTTTTAACAGTGGAATCAAAGAGACATAAATGCACACTCTTTACTCAGTGATTAACAAACTTGTTACCGACACTGTATGGTTGTTGTCCGTTCATCCATCAGTATTCATATACTTAATATTTGTGACACCCAATAGCCGACGTGTATTTTCATGCTGGGGTGTCGATAAACATTCATTCATATATTCATATATTCATTCATTCATTCATTCAATCATTCATTCCATCAATATTTATTATTATTATTCATTCACTTTACATTCATTCATTCATTCATTCATTCCATCAATATTTATTATTATATCACATGTTGTATGTTGTACTGGCCCCCAGCAGGCTGTACAGGCCCGATGCAATATATAAAGCATGCTGTACGCAAATTAGTGAGATCTAAAACCCCATCTACCAATACCAAGACTAAAGTGTTTAACGTGCACATTCAGAGCAAGCTGTTGCACACGCCTGTCCTGGGTACAAGTGCTGGCCCTGGCCGGCTCCTCCGTCCAGGACAGGAAAGGTGTGGGGTGGGTAGGAGGGGGAACTGCCTGCACTGGCAGGTGCAAAGGAGCACCACCAGTCAGGCCGGGGCTGGTAACAGGTGGACAGTGGTATGGTGCTATGGAATTTGGAATGATCCGCAGAATTAAGCCAAAGAGAATGGGTGCACATTTTGATGAAGGAATTTAGGCGCAATTTTGACCACCTAAATGGAAAGGTAGGGAGCTACGTATAGGTTTGGAGTTTAGTAGGCCGAGAGAAGCTCGTTAGTTGGACCTATTAGTGCTGAAATCTCTCCTTAAGTTGCCCCATCTACTCCTACAAGGGATCTTTTATACACACTTTTTGTTGACACAGAACAGTCATGGAATAATGGTTGAGGTGGGGAAAACATACCAAACACACTGTACAATAACATTAAAGTTTGCTTTGTTTAACGACACCACTAGAGCACATTGATTTATTAATCATCGGCTATTGGATGTTAAACATTTGGTAATTTGACATAGTCTTAGAGAGGAAGCCTGCTACAATGTTTTCATTAGTTGCAAGGGCTCTTTTATTTGCACTATCCCACAGACAGGATAGCACATACCACGGCCTTTGATATACTAGTCGTGGTGCACTGGCTGGAGTGAGAAATAGCCCAATGGGCCCACCGACGGGGATCGATCCCAGACTGACCACGCATCAAGTGAATGCTTTACCACTGGGCTACATCCCGCAACCCCCCTGTATATTAAAGCATGTGGGGGACAGTATTTCAAATTCTTCAGTAACCAGGACCCATATTTGTTAAGATATCTTAGCATTACGATATGACATGTGTCATAGCCTATAACAGTTTTATGATATTGTATTGTTAAGATAACTTTGAAAATCTACAGCCAGAAGTCAATTCATGTTATATTTACCTAGGTAACCGACTGTTCTGTCATGTGAATTGTATATTTACGTAACCAGTGATTAAAACTCGACTACTATCAAATGTCCAAAAACCAGTCTAGAATAGTATAGAATATAATTGTTTGAAATTCATTAAAAAGGTTCTGGTGAGACTGAAGCTTGCAACTTCTAGTTTTAGAGTGTAAAGTTTCACCATGTAACTGATATGTGGTGCGCATGAATCTGAAGTTGCATAACGCTAATCTCAGACTACCAACTGTTACAACGAAGTTGGCCAACTTGCCGATCTCATAACTTCTACGACTGTCCAATTGCTAGTTTGAGCACTTTTACAACTCGATTCTCGTCGTGTTGATCTGACTGCACACACTGTAAGTCTTCATCATGACAGTTGATAGTCTGAGCCTAGAATAACCGACAGGTGAACAGAAAGACAGAATGAATGAATGAATGTTTAATGGCACCCAAGCACAAAAAATACATCGGCTATTGGGTCAGAAAGATGGTTCGCATGAAATATTGTGCCCTGAATATGGCATAAACCATCCGGATGTTATATATAAGTTACACACACACACACACCCACACACACACACACACACACATATATATATTTAGTACTTACTTCATAATACTCTTTGTTGGCAGCCATTTTTAAAGCACTAATCCATTCTTCCATCTCACGTCTGTTTTCACTGCACAATATTAAATTCCGAAATGGGGTAATGACCTGCAAATAAATATAATGAAATACAGATCTACATCAACAATCAATCATATCTGTCATGAAACATAAAAGTTTTCACATAACTTATTACCAGTAATTTACCTGAAAAATGCCCAACACAAGTCCACTGAAGTCTTTGAGTTTTGAGTCATACCATACTACATGGATACCAGTCTATTACACAACAAACAGTAAACTCTTGGTATCTCAAAGTTGCTGGTGCCAGTCAGTAAATTTGAGATACTGTTATATTCAAAATAATTTTAAAAAATGTGTTTTGTGGAGAAAAATAATACAAAATAAAAATCACTATGTAATGGGCATAATAGCATTTGAAATTCCTCAAAACCATTGCTTAAACTTAAAAGTTATGTTGAGTGGCAAAGAAATAGGTTTAATCATAAATACTGCGGTAGACCTTTCACATACTGATCAACAGAATGTTGTTCAACTAGTAGTGCTTCTTTTGATGTTACAATATTTTGTCACGGACTAAACACCAATCAGTGAATACTGCAGACGTCATCTGTGCAGTCTTGTTAGTCATCTGTGCAGTCTTGTTATTGCAATACGGGCATGACAAGGATTTACATGCTTTAAACACCTTGAACTGGTCAACTGATAAGTAGTGGCACCAACCTATCTGTTCCAATCGGTTTACTGCAGATGAACGCAGTTTTAGTCATTGTTCTTTGCCCCAATGTACAGTCTGATATTTATAAGATATTAAACGAGCTTCCATTTCATATCATGTTTATGTCCCAAGTGAAATAATGTTCAGTTGTCACGAGCTTTAGCAGGTGTCACAATGAAAATTATTTCACGAGGGACATAAACATGATACGAAATGGTAGCTCGTTTAATATCCTATTTACTACCCATAATTGATCTTAGTTTATATCACTCAAGTCATTTGGTTGACGTTCCTGTCAGGTTGTAGTGCGCCAATCGATGACGTCATCGTGTGATGTTGAAGTGTTACATCCCACTTGGTGTTCTAGTGGGACGTATCACTTTGATATGTACCAAGATATTTTCAATCGTATGGGTAATAAATGACATTATAAAATATTGCAGTTCCATCTTCAGGAAATTTTATAACATTTTGTTCTTTTTAATTTAATTTAATTTAATTTTTAATTATAATTTCGGATCCTCTGATTATCCTCTGTATCTATTGATTATAGCAAGCACACCTAGTCCCATGCATTGTTAGCTGTTAATGACCACAGTATCGGAGACTATTATCAAGCAGATTACTTATCTATTGATTATAGCAAGCACACCTAGTCCCATGCATTGTTAGCTGTTAATGACAAGAACAAAATTATCGGAGACTATTATCAAGCAGATTACTTATCTATTGATTATAGCAAGCACACCTAGTCCCATGCATTGTTAGCTGTTAATGACAAGAACCACATTATCGGAGACTATTATCAAGCAGATTACTTATCTATATTATAGCAAGCACACCTAGTCCCATGCATAGCAATGACCACATTATCGGAGACTATTATCGAGCAGATGCTTATCTATGTTATAGCAAGCACACCTAGTCCCATGCATTGTTAGCTGTTAATGACCACATTATCGGAGACTATTATCGAGCAGATTACTTATCTATTGATTATAGCAAGCACACCTAGTCCCATGCATTGTTAGCTGTTAATGACCACATTATCGGAGACTATTATCGAGCAGATTACTTATCTATTGATTATAGCAAGCACACCTAGTCCCATGCATTGTTAGCTGTTAATGACAAGAACCACATTATCGGAGACTATTATCAAGCAGATTACTTATCTATTGATTATAGCAAGCACACCTAGTCCCATGCATTGTTAGCTGTTAATGACAAGAACCACATTATCGGAGACTATTATCAAGCAGATTAAATTATTAATACTTGGCAATATCAGTTATAACAATTACTTATCGTAAGTTGAGGGGCGGGATGTAGCCCAGTGGTACAGCGCTTGCTCGATGTGCGGTCAGTGTAGGATCGATCCCCGTCGGTCGGCCCATTGGGCTATTTCTCGTTCCAGCCAGTGAAACACGACTGGTATATCAAAGACCGTGGTATGTGCTACCCTGTCTATGGGATGGTGCATATAAAAGATCCCTTACTGCTTATCGAAAAGAGTACGGTAGCCCATGAAATGGCGACAGCAGGTTTCCTCTCTCAATATCTGTGTGGTCCTTAACCATATGCCTGATGCCATATAACATAAATAAAATGTGTTGAGTGTGTCATTAAATAAAACATTTCCTTCCTTCCTTCCTTATCATAAGTTGTAACAATAATTTCTTTTTTTACTGTTTTAACTTAAAAGAAATAAATTAATGCATTGCAAATATCGTCAGGTCATTGGTAATTTAGTTATCAAAGACAAAAATAATAAAACTAAAATATAATCTTGCCTATTGTTTCTGAAAATAATTTATGATGTGAAGCTATTTCCACAAATATTTGCCATGACATATATTTTGTTTCATACCCTGATGAACCTAAAAGAAACAAGTTAATGCACTGCAAATATTTTTTAAGTAATTGGTATTTCATTTTATTACATACCTATTCAATCTTACTATAGTGATAAAGGCCTTTTGAAACCGTGTAATAAACTTATTCTGTATTGCACATATGTGCAATCTGGACCGGAATTTTTAAATGGGGAATTCCCTTTTGTTTTTATAGCGGTTAGTGCCTTTTATTTACTTACGTCATATAGATTTACAAATGATGTCATAACTTATTTGAAACATTATACAAGGCTGCCGCAGAGTATGATTCTTCATGTTAAATAATGATTCAAGAAAGGAGTTTTGATCATAGATTTAACAAAGTGTTGTTATGACGTTAAATTAAAAACCATTTTTGTAAAACATAAAAGAAGGTATGTAATACATACAGAACTTCACATATGTTGTTTTTGCTTCCTATTTATTGCACGAGTAGTATTAAATAAACTCATGCAATAAATAGGAAGGGAAAACAACGTATGTGAAGTTCTGTATATATCAAAGATGAAAATAATATTTTACAACTAAAATACATGTATAATCTTAATTATTGTTTATCAAAATAACTTGTATTTAATTATAAAAAACGAAAATAATAAAACTAAATATAACCTTGCCTAAAGTTTCCTAATTGACCTAAAATAATTTGATTGAATTTGTAATTTTTTAATTAAAAAATGTTTCAGCTTTTAGAAAAATATACGCCATATATAGTAAATATGTCATTTGGGACCCAAGTCATTTGAAATAATGTGTATTTTTATGTCATAGTTTGAGATAAACATACAAACATATTAAAATAGGAAAATGTTAGGGACCCACTTATTCCTTGAAGATAAGTGTGACATTTGATAAAACAGAGTTTGAGATAAACATACAAACATATTAAAATAAACATATCAAAATAGGAAAATGTTAGGGACCCACTTGTTCCTTGGAGACAGTGTGACATTTGAGAAAACAGAGTTTGACATATAGTTTCCTGTATATAAATGTATATGTCGTTCCCATTTACAATAAATGATAAATACATTTATTTCAGATTTAGTTAACAATGGATGTAAGTAATTAACTGGGCATATTTCTGTAAATTTCAAGTGCAATTTTCATTGATTTTGATATACATGAAAATAAAACTGACACAAAGATAAACTGCTATCATAGAAAATGTCAAGTACAATTATTTATTTATTTATTTATTTATTTATTTATTTATGCATTGAGTACTATGCAGTGATAATCACTTTTTAAAATAAAAATTACGGGGTTACTGCACAAACATTAAACAAATTATTAATTGCAGACATTTACACAAAAACAGGGAACTTTTTTTTATAAACTTAAAATCTAGATTTCTTGAAAAATCCAAAACCACATTATCCCTGTCTTTATGAGTAAGTGGTTACCATACACAGAAAAAATAGCAGCATCTGTGTATAGAAGTGATATATCTGTAGATGTAGCCGGCAGTCAATATATTAAATAGATACAGTTTAAATACACACTAATGTAAATACACAGAAAGAGTACCAGCATCTGTGTGTAAAAGTGATATATTTAATACACACTAATGTAAATACACAGTAAGAATACCAGCATCTGTGTGTAAACGTGATATATTTGTACCTGTAGCCGGCAGTCAATATATTAAATAGATACAGTTTAAATACACACTAATGTAAATACACAGTAAGAATACCAGCATCTGTGTATAAACGTGATATATTTGTACCTGTACCCGGCAGTCAATATATTAAATAGATACAATTTAAATACACTATAATATAAATACATGCTAATGTAAATACACAGTAACAATTACATACATATACAGGAACTTCTTTCTCAGAGGCAGACATTTCCACTGGAATGTTTTGTCTCAGTTAAATATTACCAGCAAATTGTCCTCAATGATCACCAACACTCAGAACAATATGCTTTGAAATATCAACACATCACGTGTCTGTAAAACGTACAGACTGGAAATATTAAAACACTTTGACTGGAAATATTACCACAAACACATGACTGGAAATATCAAAATAATCTGTCTGGAAATAACAATACAATGTCTGGAAATATCAACAAAACCTTGTGCGGAAGTATTGAAAAAAAAATTGTCTGTTATATCCCCACAACCACGTGTCTGAAAAAATTATTACAAACTTGTGTCCAGAAATAAAACCACAAAAATGTGTCTGCAAATATTAACTCAATCTGTCTGGAAATATCAACGATTCCATCTGCTTGAAAGCTATCTCTTTGCAAATATCCATAAAACCAAATGTCTGAAAATATCAACCATATCATATGTCTGGAAATTTTAAAACAGTCTTATTTAAAAATATTGACGATCAATTTGGAAACATTACCACAAGCAGATGTCTATGAAACCATATGTCTGAAAATATTAAAACGTCTGGATATTTCACCACAAATGTGTCTGCAAAGATCAAATAAAACCACTTCCTGATCAACAAAACCACGTCCTGAATTATTAACAAAACGTCCTAAAGTATTAACAAAACCACATCCTGAAGTATTAACAAAACCACGTCCTGATCAACAAAACCACGTCCTGAAGTATTAACAAAACCACGTCCTGATCAACAAAACCACGTCCTGAAGTATTAACAAAACCACGTCCTGATCAACAAAACCACGTCCTGAAGTATTAACAAAACCACGTGACTGTACACATCAACGAAACCGCATGTCTGGAAATATTAAAACAATATTTCTGGAAATATCAACATCACTATCATCTGGAAATATTTTGAACACATCCATGTTTTGAAAATTACCAAGGCTAAATTCAGTCTGAAAATGCATGTATCAACACAACTGCATATATATCTTCAATTTTTTTAAAAAAATTTTTTAAACACAATCACAAGTTCTATCTGCAAACTCGTAGATAAATAAAACCACACGTCCTGTCTATAAACTCTAAGATGGAGTCACGCCACGCGTGATGTGATCCGTATAAAGCTAGAGATAAAAGAAAAGCATGACTTAATGTCTTGATGACTCTTAGCATGTCTAAAGCATGTGTGCATGTACATGGATGCTCATTGATTAAGACAAAATCAATAAGCCATGTCCAAATTTCGATAACTCCCAGTACGTACAGATTATCTGTCTAAATGGCTGGTTTAAACGGTGGATCACAGTTTGTAGGTAAACCTGTAATTATGGCATGGATCGTGACGGGTCTCGTGCATGCAGACTGCATGTCTGTCACTCAGACGTGCATGTTAATGTACCACATGTTTGTGAGCTCACTTTCAACATTTTACTGTGACAGCATCGCTGGTGTAGTGGATGAGCCATCGGACTTAAAGGCATACTGTCACAGATTTAAGGACCTTATTTCTCTAAAAATGGATAATAACTAAAACTTACATTAATTGTTGGAAACCAAATCTAGCTATTGCATCTCCTTAACTGAACCATGATGGAGTAGAATCCATGTTAACCCTCTTAGCAATTTTAGTTTTTGAATTATGGACCATTGCCATAATTCAATTATTTTTACAAAATGTCAGTAATAAATGGAGTATGGTGGTTATGAAGATGGTTGAATAAAGTACATTTAGGGACAAATCAAATTATTTTTGTTCAGGTAATACTTTGTTAGACCATTAAATAGGTCAGTGGTCTGTGACAATATGCCTTTAAAGCTGGTAGGTACAGGGTTCGTAGCCTGGTATCGGTTTCCACCCAGGGCAAGTTTAACATGTCATAGAAGTGCATATTTAATGTACCATGTGTTTGTGAGCTCACTTGCAACATTTTACTGCGACAGCCTCACTGGTGTAATCATTAAGCCATTGGACTTAAAGCTGGTAGGTAATGGGTTCGTAGCCTGGTATCGGTTTCCACCCAGGGCAAGTTTAACATGTCATAGAAGTGCATATTTAATGTACCATGTGTTTGTGAGCTCACTTGCAACATTTTACTGCGACAGCCTCACTGGTGTAATCATTAAGCCATTGGACTTAAAGCTGGTAGGTACAGGGTTCGTAGCCTGGTATCGGTTTCCACCCAGGGCAAGTTTAACATGTCATAGAAGTGCATATTTAATGTACCATGTGTTTGTGAGCTCACTTGCAACATTTTACTGTGACAGCCTCACTGGTGTAATCATTAAGCCATTGGACTTAAAGCTGGTAGGTAATGGGTTCGTAGCCTGGTACCGGTTTCCACCCAGGGCAAGTTTAACATGTCATAGAAGTGCATATTTAATGTACCATGTGTTTGTGAGCTCACTTGCAACATTTTACTGTGACAGCCTCACTGGTGTAATCATTAAGCCATTGGACTTAAAGCTGGTAGGTAATGGGTTCACATTCTGGTACCGGTTTCCACCCAGGGCAAGTTTAACATGTCATAGAAGTGCATATTTAATGTACCATGTGTTTGTGAGCTCACTTGCAACATTTTACTGTGACAGCCTCACTGGTGTAATCATTAAGCCATTGGACTTAAAGCTGGTAGGTACAGGGTTCGTAGCCTGGTACCGGTTTCCACCCAGGGCAAGTTTAACATGTCATAGAAGTGCATATTTAATGTACCATGTGTTTGTGAGCTCACTTGCAACATTTTACTGTGACAGCCTCACTGGTGTAATCATTAAGCCATTGGACTTAAAGCTGGTAGGTACAGGGTTCGTAGCCTGGTACCGGTTTCCACCCAGGGCAAGTTTAACATGTCATAGAAGTGCATATTTAATGTACCATGTGTTTGTGAGCTCACTTGCAACATTTTACTGTGACAGCCTCACTGGTGTAATCATTAAGCCATTGGACTTAAAGCTGGTAGGTACAGGGTTCGTAGCCTGGTACCGGTTTCCACCCAGGGCAAGTTTAACATGTCATAGAAGTGCATATTTAATGTACCATGTGTTTGTGAGCTCACTTGCAACATTTTACTGTGACAGCCTCACTGGTGTAATCATTAAGCCATTGGACTTAAAGCTGGTAGGTACAGGGTTCGTAGCCTGGTACCGGTTTCCACCCAGGGCAAGTTTAACATGTCATAGAAGTGCATATTTAATGTACCATGTGTTTGTGAGCTCACTTGCAACATTTTACTGTGACAGCCTCACTGGTGTAATCATTAAGCCATTGGACTTAAAGCTGGTAGGTACAGGGTTCGTAGCCTGGTACACCCAGGGCAAGTTTAACATGTCATAGAAGTGCATATTTAATGTACCATGTGTTTGTGAGCTCACTTGCAACATTTTACTGTGACAGCCTCACTGGTGTAATCATTAAGCCATTGGACTTAAAGCTGGTAGGTACAGGGTTCACAGTCTGGTACCGGTTTCCACCCAGGGCAAGTTTAACATGTCATAGAAGTGCATATTTAATGTACCATGTGTTTGTGAGCTCACTTGCAACATTTTACTGTGACAGCCTCACTGGTGTAATCATTAAGCCATTGGACTTAAAGCTGGTAGGTAATGGGTTCACATTCTGGTACCGGTTTCCACCCAGGGCAAGTTTAACGACAAAGTGGGTAGACCATACGGTCATTACACCAACATCTATTCCACGAACACACTGCCCTGGATGACAGCTGATGTGTGTGCCCAGGACAGTGTGCTTGAACCTTAATTGGATATAATCATGAAAATAAGTGTAAACAAGTTTTACTTAGATGGTCTTCAAAACAGCTACGGGTACAGCAATGAAGTGGTGGTTTCAACCGTGTCAGTTCATCTATCAATCCCTCCTAACTACCAATCCAAACACCACCCATTCACCCCAAACCGTCCATCCATCCATCCCCAAAACCATCCATCATCCATCCATCCCCCCCAAACCACCCATTCATCCCAAAAACCGTCTATCCATCCACCCACCTACTCACAAATCCATCCATCCACCCACCAAAAACCCACCCACCTAATACCCATCCATCCACCCACCTCAAAAACACATCCATCCATCCATCCATCCATAGAAGGAATGTAATTATTAATTTATGTCTGGTGGGTCTACTGCAGTTTTTCTCTCCATAATACATGGTTTAAATAAAAACTTATTTTGTAGATGGGAGCTATACTAAAAAAAAGAAAAGAAAAAAAAGTCTACTGTATCCATCAAATTTTGGGACAACCATAAGGCAGGGGTGGGGGGAATCCTAGTAAAGGTGAGGTGTGTTAACTGATGGCTTGTGTTAAAATGAGCAACTTACCTGTAGAACATCAAGATCAAGACAGTATATAGTATATATAGCATATAGTATATAGAGATATAGAGATTATTACACAAGCCTGTGTGTTGTAATGATTTTATGAAACAAGTTTTGTAAAATCAATACGATTCCCACAATCCATAATATTTTTATGAATAACAAGAACCATGTCAAAATGTTCTAAACTTAACTAGGAAGAGACGATGAAATGACATCGGTACGCGATTACATAGCTAAGACTGGGGAAGCTGCGTTAAGTTATGACATCACTTCCCAAAATTAAATCATTCGGTGTGCAGCATGAAATCATTATGACACACGTGTGTCATACTGGTTATATTTCCCTGAATGTCTTCATGATGATCATAGAGCCTGGTGCATGTACAGGCATTTTCTTTTAGTTTCCACACTAATGCATATGCATAGCTTCTGTACTGTGACTCCAGTGGACTTGGTTTGAGTTTGGAGTTTTCCTTCTCCTAGGAGAGTTTCCTTACTAGGATTCTGAGCCTCTCCAGCCCAGTTTGGAGTTTGCTTCTAGACAGCTGTCTTTCTTGACTCACGTCTGGTCCATATTAGTCTAGTCTCTACCCTTTGACCAGTCCAGCTTGGGTGACCCTACCAGGAGCTGATGCTCCAGCTGGCATAGCTCTCCGAATGATTGAGACATGCAAGCTACCTCACCACATCAAGGAATGGACCATGAGATAGGTATGTCTTCAACTATGTGGATAATAAAGCTACCTCACCACAGCAAGGAATGGACCATGAGATAGGTACGTCTTCAACTATGTGGATAATAAAGCTACCTCACCACAGCAAGGAATGGACCATGAGATAGGTACGTCTTCAACTATGTGGATAATAAAGCTACCTCACCACATCAAGGAATGGACCATGAGATAGGTACGTCTTCAACTATGTGGATAATAAAGCTACCTCACCACACAGCAAGGAATGGACCATGAGATAGGTACGTCTTCAACTATGTGGATAATAAAGCTACCTCACCACAGCAAGGAATGGACCATGAGATAGGTATGTCTTCAACTATGTGGATAATAAAGCTACCTCACCACATCAAGGAATGGACCATGAGATAGGTACGTCTTCAACTATGTGGATAATAAAGCTACCTCACCACAGCAAGGAATGGACCATGAGATAGGTAGGTACGTCTTCAACTATGTGGATAAATAAAGCTACCTCACCACAGCAAGGAATGGACCATGAGATAGGTACGTCTTCAACTATGTGGATAATAAAGCTACCTCACCACATCAAGGAATGGACCATGAGATAGGTATGTCTTCAACTATGTGGATAATAAAGCTACCTCACCACATCAAGGAATGGACCATGAGATAGGTATGTCTTCAACTATGTGGATAATAAAGCTACCTCACCACAGCAAGGAATGGACCATGAGATAGGTACGTCTTCAACTATGTGGATAATAAAGCTACCTCACCACATCAAGGAATGGACCATGAGATAGGTATGTCTTCAACTATGTGGATAATAAAGCTACCTCACCACAGCAAGGAATGGACCATGAGATAGGTACGTCTTCAACTATGTGGATAATAAAGCTACCTCACCACATCAAGGAATGGACCATGAGATAGGTATGTCTTCAACTATGTGGATAATAAAGCTACCTCACCACAGCAAGGAATGGACCATGAGATAGGTACGTCTTCAACTATGTGGATAATAAAGCTACCTCACCACATCAAGGAATGGACCATGAGATAGGTATGTCTTCAACTATGTGGATAATAAATTGGTTACAGGCCTTGCATATGGTAAGGGGGGGGGGGGGGGGGAGGGGATCTAACTCAGTCGGTAGATTGATCACCTGAGGTGCATTGGTTGCAGGATCAAACCCACTCAGTGGAACCATTCTCTGATTAGGGTACCAGCCCCCCAACCCTGTCTCAACTAGTGTTGAGCAGTTAAAGGATCCCTTGCTACTAATGGAGAAAACTATAGTGGCTTCCTTTAAGTTTAGAGGGTATATTTAAAAATTACAAAATGTTTGACATCCAGTAGCCGATGATGAATAAATCTATGTGCTCTAGTGGTGTCGTTAAACAAAACAAATTTTAACTTTGCTTAAGGTAGGATAGGTCATAGGATCAATTCTCCTCCGTGGATACATCCAAGCCTCGTGTTTCATCAATTTGTACTAGAATCCGTTTCGGTTCTGCCATAAAATAAATAAAAGAATCCACTGGAATTTGATTCTTTCATTGATTTTTTACACTATGGCAAATTACTTTGGAAATTGGAGCTAATAAAAATATATTTATCAGGATATGGAGTTTATACTATCTACCAGAGCAGTGAACGCCGGACTAGATTCATGGTGGTTTCAGACCGATGTTAAAGGCACATACACTAGTTTCAAATGGACACCAACTTTGGTTACTATTTCTCGCTCCAGCCAGTGCATCAAAGACTGTGGTATGCACTATCCTGTCTATGGGATGGTGTATGTACAAAAGATCCCTTGCTGCTAATCGAAAAGAGTAGCACATGAAGTGGCAACATCGGGTTTTCCCATTCAATATCTGTGTGGTCCTGAACCATATGTATGACGCCATATAACCGTAAATAAAATGTGTTGAGTTAAATAAGTTAAATAAACCATTTCCTTCCTGCTTCCAACTTTGGTTAATTTACTTCTCAGATGCATGTGCATTTTTAAAAATATCAAAATTGCATCTTGTGGTATTAGAAACACCAGGATGACCAGAAACACTTTGGCTGTATGGAAATAGATAATGTAAACAATAAAATATAAGTAATGTTTTATTTCAGTTATCATAAACGTTTCTAATAGTGGAAAATATGCCTTTAAACTAGGGTCTATCCCTTTAAGAGAATCTCATTTGATATACCAGTCCTTCACATTTGAAAATTTCAGGCGAGTGATAAATCACTCTTCTCATAAGCTTAAAGCGAGTGATAAATCACTCCCCTCATAAAGCTTAAGGCGAGTGATAAATCACTCTCCTGATAAGCTTCAGACAAGTGATCAATCACTTTTCTCATAAGCTTCAGGCGAGTTATATATCACTCACCTCATAAGCTTCAGGAGAGAGATTTGTGTTCCATAGGAACCCTATATCGTTATTAAAGCTTGCTTCAGGCGAGTTATATATCACTCACCTCATAAGCTTCAGGAGAGAGATTTGTGTTCCATAGGAACCCTATATCTTTATTAAAGCTTGCTTCAGGCGAGTTATATATCACTCACCTCATAAGCTTCAGGAGAGAGATTTGTGTTCCATAGGAACCCTATATCTTTATTAAAGCTTGCTTCAGGCGAGTTATATATCACTCACCTCATAAGCTTCAGGAGAGAGATTTGTGTTCCATAGGAACCCTATATCTTTATTAAAGCTTGCTTCAGGCGAGTTATATATCACTCACCTCATAAGCTTCAGGAGAGTGATTTGTGTTCCATAGAAAACCTATATTGTTATTAAAGCTTGCACATCAAGACAAACAGTTTGAATAGAACACACTGAACATTTCATTTCAACTTATTTTCGTGCTTATATCCAATTAAGGTTCAAGCACACTGTCCTGGGCACAAACCTCAGCTATCTGGGCTGTCTGTCAGGGACAGTGGGTTACTTGTTAGTGGTTAGTGAGAGAAAAAAGGGTGTAGTGGTCGTACACCTACCCACTGAGTTGTTAAAAGTCGCTCTGGGTTGGAGCTGGTACCGGGCTATGAACCCTGTACCTACCAGCCTTATGTCCGATGACTTAACCATGACACCCCCGAGGCCAGTACCAGCCTTATGTCCGAGGCCACATTGAACAATCACTGGATCAGTATTTATAATAACGACATTCAAACGGGCTGGAGTTACGAGTTGGAGTTAATGCCCCTTCTTTTCAAACAACCACTGTTACCATATGTTTAGGTGGACGACAAAAAAATGCTTCTGAAATGAAAAAAATAAATTTGCATTTGGATAGCTAAGCCTGATCACTTAGCTAAAATGTGGATCTTGATATACGTCATTTTCATTTATAAAATGTTACAGATATTAGATTTCTGGATTCCTGTCGAAAGAGCCCCGACAGTCATCGCCATGAGCAACGCAAACTGAAGTTCACTCTCAATGAAATGGTGCAATGTAAGTGATCATGTTAAGTTTCAATAAAACATTTATTAAACATGTACTGCAAGGCAATCTATTTGTCGCTCCAATATCAAATCCAATATATTTTATGACAACTATTTTATGCAACAAAAAAAACCCTAAAATAATAAAAAGAGAAAAAAAGCCAACAAAGAAGCTGAAATCAGAATTACATGGATTTAAATCTCTCACCTAACATTAACTAATTCTTTGTCGCTAAAGTTGCAACCATAATTTTCATCTGAACGCATGTCAAAAATAAATATAAATAAAATAAAAAAAATAAAATAAAAAATTAAATTAAATTAAATAAAATTCAATTCAATTTAAAAAAAATTAAATTCAATTTTTTATTTAATTAACTTATTCTTTGTCGCTAAATTTTCAACCATAATTTTCATCTGAACGCATGTCAAAAAATGAATATAAATAAAATAAAATGAAATAAAACAAAATAAAATTCAATTCAATTTTTTAAAAATTCAATTAAAATTTTCATTTAATTAATTATTAATTTGTTTTCCACATACAAACTATGATGAACATCCATGACAGGGGTGCAGAAATGGAAAATAATTCACCAGCCCGCCAGATCAGAACTAACTAAAATTTACTAGCTCACCAGAATTTCTAATAGTCCGCTAGTCTATAGAACAATATATTATTAACAATAATACAGTATACAGTGTCTTCACTTCAAATGATATATATAGATCTATATATTGACAAAACATTATTAAGAACACTTTGTAAGTGAACAATATCATGAGGCAAATGAAGTAAAAAAGACGGATAGACCGTCGGACTGGTAGTTGCATTTTTTAACTCGTCCGTCAGAATTTTTACTCGTATTTGGCCAGCGAGAAAGTACTTTCTGCAGCCCTGCACTGTGAACCAAGTTTTCTTGATGTTGAATTTCTAATTTGTGACTAACGGAGGTTAATGTGAAACTTTAACACTAGGCTAAACACAAGAACGAATGATGTCGCCATCATCAGAGCAGTAACACCAGTACCTATATCTTTCCTTTTTTACTTCAAACAGATGAGACAAAAAATGTCTTACCTGAAAACACTATCACCTATTACTAACCATTCCATCTCCAATAAACTCTTGAACAAAATCCTACGAACACTGAATTCCAAGAATTAAAAATGAAATATGACAGCGTGGGCAGGATTCGCTCCGTTATATAATGGCCCGGTTTACACACGATTAGGTGAGAGATGCTGCCACACCCAGCTTCAGGGAATTCAATCTGAAACGATTACTGTATCCTTCCTTCTCTCCGTTTCTCCATCTCTCTTTCTCTCTTACTTTTTCCAATCTAGCGTGATTCGACAGACCAGCCGAAAGATTGCAGAGAGATCAATAGAAAGCATACAGCAACCACGATCGTCATGGTCCCATATACTGTCGCAGCAAGCTCTAGCAACCACGTCCTAGCTATGGCTCTCTGCATGATGTTTTCAATCAATACAGTAATGCTATGTAATGTTACATATATGATGGGATTGTAAGATATTGGGGGTTTTAAAAATATTTTTAAATACTCATAAATGACAGGTCCTGTATGGGCTTCGTGATCATTAAAAGGGAGTATATATATCCCGAGATTGTAGCCAATTTTAAAGGGTTTTCGGCAAATCAAATATTTTTACCTTATTAAAGGGATATTCCTGAGTTTGCTGAGTGGTAAATAATTATTTAGCTGTTAAACAAATATGAAAGGAAACGTTTAAAGTTTGTTTAATGACATCACTAGAACAGATTGATTTATTAATTACTAGCTACTTGAAGAAGGAGGAATGGTTTATTTAGAGATTACAGTGAGACATTATGGTTAAGGACTGGGCTATTGGATGTCAATTTTGACATTATCTTAGAAAAAAGCTTCTACATTTATGTACCTTCCCACAAACAGGACAGCACATACCACAACCTTTGTCAACAGTCAAGTGGCAGTGGTTGGGACAGTCTACAATGTACTGCACCAGTCTAAAAACAAACTTATTAAAGCAAACCTTAGATAAATTCAAATCACGTACGTGTGAGAGAGAGAGAGAGAGAGAGAGAGAGAGAGAGAGGGGGAGGGAGAAACAGAGATAAGAGAGTAACAGACAGACAGACACACACACGGAGAGAGAGAGAGAGAGAGAGAGAGAGAGAGAGAGAGAGAGAGAGAGAGAGAGAGAGAGAGAGAGAGAGAGGAAGAGAGAGAGAGAGAGAGAGAGGAGAGAGAGAGAGAGAGAGAGAGAGAGAGAGAGAGAGAGAGAGAGAGAGAGACAGACAGACAGACAGACAGACAGACAGAGAGAGAGAGAGAGAGAGAGGGAGAAACAGAGAGATAGAGAGAAGAGAGTGAGAGTGAGAGTGAGAGAGAGAGATACACACACACTCAGACAGAGAGAGAGAGAGAGAGAGAGAGAGAGAGAGAGAGAGAGAGAGAGAGAGAGAGAGATAGTGAGAGATAGTGAGAGAGATAGAGAGAGAGAGAGAGAGAGAGAGAGAGAGAGAGAGAGAGAGAGAGAGAGAGAAACAGACAGAGAGACAGAGAGACAGACAGAGACAGAGACAAAGACAGAGACAGAGAGATAGGTTATTACCAGAGTGTTTTTCGGTACTGTCAATATCATATGTATTTATAAATATTTAATTCTTCTTTTCTTTCAATGTGTATCACAAAAACATTGAACCTGTGGACAGACTGCTTCATGTTGCATTTCTCCCCAGAGCAGGGATTCTGCAGAGTGACACATTCTGTAATAGAGCATCTTAGATGATTATGGACTTTTATTTGCCACATTTGGAGGACTTACAAGCCTCATAAATTGGACATTATGCACCGGCAAATCAGCTGATGCAGTTAATTACAACTTGCAGTGATCCGCAAATAAGTCACCCTTCTCGGGGACGATGACTGCGTATCAGTAGGGGAGTCAAAATGGAAGCCGACAGACAATGGTGTAGTAATTAACATGGAAAGATGGAGTTAATAATTTTCTCACAAAACGTACACTGTATTTTATGGGCAAGATCTATAGTAGCTCTCTTGGTAGAGCATTTGCATGAGTTGCTTGGGTCAAAGGATCAAATCACTTTGGTTGATCCTCTCTTCACCCCATGCTGTCTTATTTCCAGCACCCCACTTAATTTTTTTTTTTTAAATAGGCAGGACATATTTCTTATGGCCTGCTATTTAAAACCCAAACAACACCAGCAGCCTATATTTTACTTCTTATTTCAAGTCCTGCTATCACCTCCTAAAGTACAACAATCAATCAACCATTAGATACACGCTTACATTCACTAAAGATTCAAGCACGTCTGTCTTGGTTACATTCTCAAGGGGCAGGATGTAGTGCTTTACAATTGGGCTACGTCCCGTCCAGCATGCCCCCCCCCCCCCCCCCCCCCGGTCTAAAAGCTGGATGCTTGTACACCATGATCACAATCACACCAGGAAAGCACTCTACCCACTTAACTCATACAGGTCTAAAAGCCGGAGCTATTTACACCATGATCACAAGCACACCAGGCAAGCACTCTACCCACTTAACTCATACAGGTCTAAAAGCCAGATGCTTGTACACCATGATCACAAGCACACCAGGCAAGCACTCTACCCACTTAACTCATACAGGCCTAAAAGCCAGATGCTTGTACACCATGATCACAATCACACCAGGCAAGCACTCTACCCACTTAACTCATACAGGTCTAAAAGCCAGATGCTTGTACACCATGATCACAAGCACACCAGGCAAGCACTCTACCCACTTAACTCATACAGGTCTAAAAGCCAGATGCTTGTACACCATGATCACAAGCACACCAGGCAAGCACTCTACCCACTTAACTCATACAGGTCTAAAAGCCAGATGCTTGTACACCATGATCACAATCACACCAGGCAAGCACTCTACCCACTGAACTCATACAGGTCTAAAAGCCGGATGCTTGTACACCATGATCAGAAGCACATCAGGGAAGCACTCTACCGACTGAACTCATAAGGTCTAAAAGCCAGAGCTATTTACACCATGATCACAGTCACACCAGGCAAGCAATCACATCAGGCAAGCACTCTACCCACTGAACTCATCAATTACATCAGGCAAGCACTCTACCCACTGAACTCATCCAGGTGTAAAAGCCAGATGCTTTTACACCATGATCATGAACATCTCAGGCAAGCACTCTACCCACTGAACTCATCATACAGGTCTAAAAGCCAGAGCTGTTTATAGCATGATCACAATCACATCAGGAAAGCGCTCTACCCACTGAACTCATCCAGGTCTAAAAGCCAGAGTTATTTACACCATGATAACAATCACATGAGGCAAGCACTCTACCCACTGAACTCATCCAGGTCTAAAAGCCAGAGCTATTTACAGCATGATCACAATCACATGAGGCAAGCACTCTACCCACTGAACTCATCCAGGTCTAAAAGCCAGAGCTATTTACAGCATAATCGCGATCACAATCACGATTATAAAAAAAGAAAGAGAATCCTCTGTTGACTGTTAAACCTAGAACTGTTTACACTCTAGGCTCAGCTACTTACATCATCCTCATTGCTCTGTTTACTTTTAATTTGTTTCTTATTACCATCCAACTGAGATGACAAATTGGTGAAGCTGTTTTTAATTCACTTCTATATAAACGTGGGGATGTGATAGGAGTAGGTCCATTCTGTTGGCGTTATTTATCTTCTTTTAATCGGCCCTGTTACAGCAATGTATACAAAGAAACTAGGGCAGGACGTAGCCAGTGGTACAGTGCTCACTCGATGTGCGGTTGGGTATAGGATCGATCCCTGTTGGTAAGCCCATTCGGCTATTTCTCGTTCCAGCCAGCGCACCACAACTGATATATCGAAGGCCGTGGGTTTCCTCTCTCAATATCTTTGTGGTCCTTAACCATATGTCTGATGTCATATAACCGTAAATAAAATGAGCGTGTTGAGTGTATCATTAAATATAAAATATTTCCTTCCTGTGAATGTGGAGGGGAGTGTGAAGATGAAAACTGAAATGTTTGAAATCCAAGAGGTGATGATTAATAGATCAATGGGGTCCAGTTGTGTTGTTGAACAAAAGAAAACTTTAAGTGAAATCGAGTCAATCAAATTTCAAGAACCCAGAGATCTCCTTGCTTATACTGTTTTGGTTTCACATTAATGGATTGTGATGACTCCCAATCGACAGAACGACAAGAATTACATCATCATCTTTGCTCTAAGATCGGAATCTGTTGTTATTGGGCAATCAATATTTTTCAATCAGTAATATAAGAACATCCGAACTATTTGTAGTGTTACACCAGTTTTTATAATACTAACATTGAGTAGTGTACAGTATTTATTACACGAGCAATGAGCCAGCTATGTTATGATTCTCCATAAGTATAACTTTCATAATTTGATATAGTGTACACGTACATTATTCTGATTATTTATTTATTATCAGTGGCAGTAGTGCATAAAACTGGGGGAAAAAAAAATACAATACTTTTTATTAGAGAGAGAGAGAGAGAGAGAGAGAGAGAGAGAGAGAGAGAGAGAGAGAGAGAGAGAGAGAGAGAGAGAGAGAGAGAGAAGAGAGAGAGAGAGAGAGAGAGAGAGAGAGAGAGAGAGAGAGAGAGAGAGAGAGAAGAGAGAGAGAGAGAGAGAGAGAGAGAGAGAGAGAGAGAGAGAGAGAGGGAGAGAGAGGGAAAGAGAGAGAGAGAGAGGGAGAGAGAGAGAGAGAGAGAGAGAGAGAGAGAGAGAGAGAGAGGGGGGGGTGAGGGAAAGGAAGAGGGAGAGAGAGACAAAAATAATACTAAAAAATATCATAAAACACAAATTAAATGGACATACCCTAGTTTTTAAACACTAAGGCATATTTTTTTACTATTAGAGCCATTTTAGAGAACTGAAATCAGACATTATTTAGATTTTATTGTTTAGATTATCCATTTTTGTACATTCGATGTATTTTTTTGGTCATCCTGGTGTTTTTAATATCAGAAAATGCATTTCTCATATTTTTAAAAACACATGTGCATCTGAGAAGTAAGTGTTATGGAGTTGAGTTTTAGTCTATTTTTAGGGTATTTCACCATTTCAAAGTCACAAACTCATGTTTCACTCAGTTGTAACTTTATCCAAATGTGTTACAGGTTTGTATATTAACTAACTAAACTTAGTGTTAATTTTCATGGGTTGAAACTGGGGTCTGTCCTTTTAATGAACATAAAATTTAAACATTCCCCTAACACTAGAAAACAAAACAGTTTGTCATAAATGGCAAGTATTATTTAAAAAATAAAAATACATGAAAATAAATTTTAATATTCTCCTAAACATTTGAAAAGAACATATAGGAGTTTTTTCTTTTTTTAATACGTAAGTTGTAATATTTAAAAAAAAAGAATTAATGAAATATTCATTTTAATATTCCTAGAAACATTTGAAAATACAACACAACAAATTATAAACAGAAAATACTCTTTTAGAAATAAAAATTAATAAAAATTAATTGTAAACCTTCCTTCAAACAATACAAAAGAAAACGTAACATGTAATAAATGGAAAGCACTATTCAAAGAATTAATGAAAATATTTTAAAATATTCCGTTAAAGATTTAAAAAGAAAGCATGGTTAGTTATACATTGAACATGTTATTTAAAAAATGAAAATTAATGAAAATGAAATTTAAATATTCCCTAAAACATTAAAAAACCACAAACCTTATTGTAAATGAAAAGTATTATTTATAGAACAAGAATTAATGAAAATTTATAACAAAAAAAGAATTAATGAAACTAAAATTTAAATATTCCTTTCAAAACCTTAGTGATATGTGAACACGTTAAAATATGTCAGTCAAAAACCCCGAAAGCAGGGTTTATTACACGCAATTCCACAATTTGTAACACAAATTGACACGTACCTTAGAAACACGACCTATCCAGTAACTCACGAGTGTGTGTTTGTCACAGACTTACCTGTTGAATCCTACACAGCCAGGTCTGTCACAGATGTAACTGTTGAATTTGACTCAACCCACTGAATCCACCCACTCATCATTAACAGCTGGTATACTATCCCCCCACACCCACCCCACTCAGATTATAATGTGGCAATACAATTGGACACCAGATGTTCAAAAACTGAATAACCAGCTACAAAGAGCACTTTTTATAACAACCACTTGATTAAAACAGGGAACTTAAAGCTTCTTTCTGTACAAATGTATTTTTGACTGTTATCTCTCCCAATAATAAGGGCTAAATGTATCACACCCACCTTTGTATAAAGGACACCCTGTTTAGAATGTCTAAAAAGTAACCTATTCTGCTACAGTGGATATACTGTATAACAACCACCCATTTATAAAGGACAAAAATATATATCAGTCATTTTATTATAAAGGTACTTAAAATTCTCTTCTGCACAAATATATTTTTCCCTCTCTATAAAGGCCGCCCACTCATAAAGACATGTATCACACTTACCTTTCTACAAACGACATGATAACTAGCAATCACTGTCTTTAATAACAATATAAACAGTAATGTATAACAACAACCTTTCTATAAAGGATACCCTGCATAGCACACAATAAAGTCCAGTTTTTAAGCTGTATCTGGTTTAGATTTGTTCTATTCTGCACTAATATGATAAAATGGACAATAAGAAAACGTCTGGTTTTGAGAGAATTTTGGTTTACTGAGGGTCCAGTTTAGAGGGTTTCATTGTTATTTCAATATTGAAGGAAGGAAGGAAATGTTTTATTTAACGACACACTCAACACATTTTATTTACGGTTATATGGTGTCGGACATATGGTTAAGGACCATACAGAAATTGAGAGGATCTCTTAAATGCACCATCCCATAGACAGGATAGCACATACCATAGCCTTTGATGTACCAGTCGTGGTGCACTGGCTGTTCAATATTGAAGGAACCGATATATAAAAGATGTTGAAATCCCGAGTTCTCACTGTATTAGACTTAGTGTTGGAAATCGGTTGGATTATCATCATCGATCATCGGTTATAATCAGTTTACAGAAACCAATTAATTTTTATATTACACAATCAGTAAGATTTATATGAACTCAGGAAAGAAAGTTTGTTTTGTTTAATGACACCACTAGAGCACATTGATTAATTAATCATCGGATATTGGATGTCAGATATTTGGTAACTCTGATTTGGTAAGTCTCAGAGAGGAAACCCGCTACATTTTTCTATTATTAGCACGTGATCTTTTATATGGATGTTCCCATAGAAACAGGATACCACAGGTTTTGACCAGTTGTGGTTGGAACGAGATGAACTTAAGACGGATATGAATTATAAGCACCAATGCAAATGAGGTTGAAATAAAATTTAAATATCTTGAACATCGATCAGTAAATAGCAACCGAAGAACAATCAATTTTAGTTGTGATTATGTCATTGGATGAAATGACTGTGGTAACTGTATCATCACCATTAAAAACCCAACTGTATGTCTTTAAATCAATAACACACATGAGATATCCTAAATGACACGTGATGTTCTTGCCAATGGGTGAGTAAGAAATAAATATGAAAACAGATATAGATACAGAAATAGATGTATAGATATAAATATAGATATGGATATATTAATCAACATTACGTATGTTCTAATTCTGGACGTAGACATCTACTGCAGGAGGCTGACACAATGGTATTGATCGACTAAACAGAATGTGTCGTCTGTTGTAACACCCCCATTGAGAGAATTCAAAACACATTATCACTCACACTGTGCAACGGAATTGCTGAGATGAAAATATTGATTGAATGTTTGCACACCATTGTGCCCGTAATGAATTTTTTCATATGCTATAGCACATTTTAAAGCAAGACTGATTAATAATATAACCTGTCAACCCAATGTGTAGTTGGAATATTAAAAAGAAATATGGAGAACGTCTACATTCCTCTTAGTGGTATACTGTATCATATGGGATGCTTAATCTAAGGTTCCTTATACTTTTCTCAAAGTTTGTCTTGCTTAACAACACCACCAGAGCACAATGTTTTATTAATGATCAAACATTTGGTCATTGTCATACACAGTCTTTAGTTTGTTTGTTTTGTTTAATGACACCACTGGAGCACATTGATTAATTAAACATCAGCTATTGGATGTCAAACATTTGGTTATTCTGACTCATAGTCATACACAGTCTTTAGTTTGTTTGTTTTGTTTAATGACACCACTGGAGCACATTGATTAATTAAACATCGGCTATTGGATGTCAAACATTTGGTTATTCTGACTCATAGTCATACACAGTCTTTTGTTTGTTTTGTTTAACGACACCACTGGAGCACATTGATTAATTAAACATCGGCTATTGGATGTCAAACATTTGGTTATTCTGACTCATAGTCATTTACAGTCTTTAGTTTGTTTGTTTTGTTTAATGACACCACTGGAGCACATTGATTAATTAAACATCGGCTATTGGATGTCAAACATTTGGTTATTCTGACTCATAGTCATACACAGTCTTTTGTTTGTTTTGTTTAACGACACCACTGGAGCACATTGATTAATTAAACATCGGCTATTGGATGTCAAACATTTGGTTATTCTGACTCATAGTCATACACAGTCTTTTGTTTGTTTGTTTTGTTTAACGACACCACTGGAGCACATTGATTAATTAATCATCAGCTATTGGATGTCAAACATTTGGTTATTCTGACTCATAGTCATACACAGTCTTTTGTTTGTTTGTTTTGTTTAACGACACCACTGGAGCACATTGATTAATTAAACATCAGCTATTGGATGTCAAACATTTGGTTATTCTGACTCATAGTCATACACAGTCTTTAGTTTGTTTTGTTTAACGACACCACTGGAGCACATTGATTAATTAAACATCGGCTATTGGATGTCAAACATTTGGTTATTCTGACTCATAGTCATTTACAGTCTTTAGTTTGTTTGTTTTGTTTAACGACACCACTGGAGCACATTGATTAATTAATCATCAGCTATTGGATGTCAAACATTTGGTTATTCTGACTCATAGTCATACACAGTCTTTTGTTTGTTTGTTTGTTTTGTTTAACGACACCACTGGAGCACATTGATTAATTAAACATCGGCTATTGGATGTCAAACATTTGGTTATTCTGACTCATAGTCATACACAGTCTTTAGTTTGTTTGTTTTGTTTAACGACACCACTGGAGCACATTGATTAATTAAACATCGGCTATTGGATGTCAAACATTTGGTTATTCTGACTCATAGTCATACACAGTCTTTAGTTTGTTTGTTTTGTTTAACGACACCACTGGAGCACATTGATTAATTAAACATCGGCTATTGGATGTCAAACATTTGGTTATTCTGACTCATAGTCATACACAGTCTTTAGTTTGTTTGTTTTGTTTAACGACACCACTGGAGCACATTGATTAATTAAACATCGGCTATTGGATGTCAAACATTTGGTTATTCTGACTCATAGTCATACACAGTCTTTAGTTTGTTTGTTTTGTTTAACGACACCACTGGAGCACATTGATTAATTAAACATCAGCTATTGGATGTCAAACATTTGGTAATTCTGACTCATAGTCATACACAGTCTTTTGTTTGTTTGTTTTGTTTAACGACACCACTGGAGCACATTGATTAATTAAACATCGGCTATTGGATGTCAAACATTTGGTTATTCTGACTCATAGTCATCAGAAGGAAACCCACTGCATTTTTTTTTAATGCAGCAAGGGATCTTTTATATGCAGCAAGGGATCTTTTATATGCAGCAAGGGATCTTTTATATGCATTTTCCCACATACCACGGCCTTTGTCCAGTTGTGGTGCGCTGGTTGGAATGAGAAAAACCCAATCAGCTGAATGGATCTATCGAGGTGATTCGATCCTGCGACGCAAGCACCTCAAATGAGCACTCAAATGAGCACTCAACTGATTGAAATAAATATCGCCCCCCCCCACCTACACCCACACCCACACCCACACCAGTAGGAGTGCTCACTGTTTTGTTTTTATTTACATATACAGGACAACATATACCATGACCTTTGATATACCAGTCCTGACGCATTGGTTAGGATGGGAACCAACAAACAAAAAAAGATAAAAAAGAAAGAAAAAGAAGAAACTGATCTATTGTCAATGAGATACAGTAATATGCTGTGGCCACATAATTCCATTTCACTGTGGATGTAAAGTACCACACATTCTCTCAATAGAAAAACTGAAAAACTATAAGACTATTTGTTTGACAAATTCTATCAGCATGTTTAAACTATGGTTATTTAGTGTCTAACATACGATTACTTCTACAGCCCTACTAGATTATAGTCGTGAAAGAAGGAAGGAAGGAAGGAAGAAAATGTTTTATTTAACGACCCACTCAACACATTTTATGTACAGTTATACCGTATGGTGTCGGACATATGGTTAAGGACCACACAGATATTGGGAAAGGACACCCAATGTCATCACTTCATGGGCTACTCTTTTCAATCCACGACCAACCGCGCAGAGAGCGAGTGCTTTACCACTGGGCTACGTTTGTTGAGGGCCCAGTTGACCATCCTCTGATAGGTTTATTTTATGGATGACAAGGTGAGAAAACAATGTGGTAATTTCTCAACAGAAATGTTAAGGACAATAAAAAAAAGAAAAAGAATTTTTTTAAAAAGAGAAGAAACTTTAAATGTAGACTGTGTTCACCTTGCCAAAAGTGAAGAATTCGAATGATAACACAGCAGAATTCTCAATGTTTTTCCTCTAGATATCTGTGCCTTATCACTCATAACCTGCCAAATGGTGGTAAAATGCATGTCCGTGCTGGTGGCTACCAAACATTTTCGAGAACACAAGAAGATAATATTTTTAAAAAGCTGCAGTATCAATATAGCTTCTTCTTTTTTAAAAAGTTTTTTTTCTTAAATTGGGAAATTATGTTACAGTTATCCTAGATCACTGTCCAAGAAGAAACAGGGACAAATGGTCAAGAAGACCTATAAATTGTTTTTAAAATTTCTGTGATTTTTAAAAATGTTTTTCGCAACATACTTTCATACAGAACACACATGCACTCTCTCTCTCTCTCTCTCTCTCTCTCTGAAACCGTCTGTGTCTGTCTGTCTGTCTCTCTCTCTGAAACCGTCTGTGTCTGTCTGTCTGTCTGTCTGTCTCTCTCTCTCTCTCTCTCTCTCTCTCTCTCTCTCTCTCTCTCTCTCTCTCTCTCTCTCTCTCTCTCTCTCTCTCTCTCTCTCTCTCTCTCTCTCTGATATCCAAGGGTATATGGCACTGTGCATTTGTTGTAAGTAATTAATATACAAAATATACACATTATTTAAAACTTTTTAAATTGTTATAAGGGATGGGATCAGTTGGTAAAGTTATCGTTATTAACCTCATATATGACAGAACTTTATGTTTTCATGTTTATTAATACTACTGAAATATATTCATATTATTTACATTATGTTTGTATATACAGTCATTAGATTATGTTACGACTATAAGGTAGTGATATAAAATCCCCCGTCCCCCCAACCCCCTCTGCAACCCTAACAGTTCCATATTTCTTTCTAGTGTCAATAACCTTTATTTAAAAAAAAATAAAAAAATAAAAAACATGTATATGGTTGAGTATTGTAAAATGGAGAGTATTGTAAGTTTGAGACGTGGTGATTTTTGTGAAATTTGCAAGCATGCTTATGCTTCAACCGTTGTTTTTGATAATAAAACATCAGCAGAGACACTAAGAGGTTACAAATAAGTTTCCTAGAAATAAAGCAATACAAACAGGTATAACCAGAACAAAATGTTTGTTTATATAGTTTTTAACTATTTTCACCTCGGAAATGAAACCCAGCATTATGAAAAAATACGGAAATAGACAAACATGGTTTGGATTGGATGGTAAAAATGACAGCTTTCAGTCACGTGACAAAGGCCACGATAAAGTAATTAAATGGCTACTAACAGAGTTGGGGGTCTTATCAAATAAACATCAAATAAAGCACTGATTACTTGAGAGTGGGTTATAATGCCAGAAAGTCTGCTTTTAATGATTCTTAACTATTGACTACTAAAAGCCTTTTTCATTTTATATGACTTTTTATTACACACCAGTGTAAGATATTACTCATCTCATAACAATTACTTAATATGTAACTAATGTAATATTGGCAAGCGCAGACTGGGGCGGTAGTTTTTTTTTCTGTAAAATTTGAATGGCATTGGTATGCAAAGGACGTCACTTTGCAACTCCCTGCAATAAACTAAACTGGGTGCATGATGCATCCTTTTTACATTAAGTGCATGCATGATGCATCCTTTTTACATTAAGTGCATGCATGATGCATCCTTTTTACATTAAGTGCATGCATGATGCATCCTTTTTACATTAAGTGCATGCATGATGCATCCTTTTTACATTAAGTGCATGCATGATGCATCCTTTTTACATTAAGTGCAAAACTGATGTCGAAAATGTTTTAAGAGATTATTAACATATCTATCCGTGTTTGTACAAAATACCCAGCAGTGTCATTTAACAGTGTACCATTACGAAATACGGCCATGAATTGAAATTGCGATAAGATAGGCTGTTATCTTTGGGCCTATTGTGTACGAAGCCAAAACGATGTTAAGGCAAGTGTCTGTCGTCAAACTGTTACACCTTTTTTTTTTTTTATGACCCTATGTACAAAATGTCAGCATCACATCCAGTCAATCCCATTCACTCAGTTCAATCTTTGCTGGTCCGATCAACAATTCAGTTATTATTGTGAATTTCAACACCTCATTAACTAACAATTAATACAAGCTTTGTGCCAAAATCTAAAGTATACATTGCTGACATCTCGTTGCTCACTGTGAAGTCGTTTAAATTTACGCGTGACGTAGATCACTTGCTGACCCAATTGGTAGAAAAATAACCTATAGTAGGTATCAACATTGCTTACTTGTTTGTAATAAATAAAATACTAAACGAGCTTGCCTGTCATACCATTTTTATGAAACTCGTGAACAGTGTTGGTATTTGACTCGCGTTCGCTCGTCAGATCCCAAACCTGTTCACTCATTTCATAAAAATGGTGCAAAATGGTACAAAAGAAAAACATTTCTTTTAAGTGACCTCAATTGAATGTGATGTCATAGAAAGTAATACTGTGTTTACTCTCGACTTTACAATACTCTAACAGGATGCCATTTGTTTTAGGGAAGTGTGTTTGAAACGATGTTTATTATATCAGCAGTGTTCCAATAGACTTTATTTTCATTTGACATTACTATAACATATTTATGTACATGTTAGTGACATTTTTACTGTTGTTAGTTTCAAAGGATGGTCCTTCCGATCAAGTCAAAACTTAGGGTCTTTGAAATTACAATACTCAACTGTAATAAAAAAGATAGAAATATTTAATCAAAATTATCAGAAAGATAAAAAAAACTAAATAAGCAGACACCCCCAGCAAATGACTGAAATAAATTGGATTGCCTCCACTATTTTCATTTGTGAAACCGCCACAAGGGACTACTCATCGTTAATTGATGAAAAAACCCGTTTCATCCAGTCATGGGTTTGTCCTGCAGGCGTGGTGACAATTCCTTGTTTAGGTTAGTGATAATTAACCGTGTACAGACATCACACCACTACCGCAGCCAATCAGTCACACGGACATGAATGGTACAAATTCAGTCTCTCCATGCCAGAGATTGGACCTAGAAGGGACATGCCTGAAACCGTTGGGGTATATGACAAGGCAAGACAAAACAAGACAAGACAAGACAAGTTTTATTCAGTATAAAGGCCATAGGCCCATAATATAGGCAGAAACTGTTATACATGTTTGGGGTATACGACAAGACAAGTTTTATTCAGTATAAAGGCCATAGGCCCATAATACAGGCAGAAACTGTTATACACGTACATGTTTGGGGTATATGGGGACGTAAATAGAAAAAAGAAGAAGAAATGTTCCTCTAGAGGAAGGAAATGGTTTTTTAACAACGCACTCAAAACATTTTATTTATGGTTATATGACCACACAGATTTTGAGAGGAAACCCGCTGTCGCCAGTTCTTCAGCTACTCTTTTCGATTAGCAGCAAGGGATCTTTTATATGCACCATCCCACAGACAGGATAGTACACACCACAGCCTTTGTTAGACCAGTTGTGGAGCACTGGCTGGAACGAGAAATAGCCCCATGGGTCCACCGACGGGGATCGGGGACGTAAATAGAATTCTGTTTCTGAGTCAGTTCCATTAAAATGAGTGAACTATTATTTTGTTGGAGTGATGATAATTGATTAGACTGCTAGATTATGCTAGGCTCAGACTACCAACTGTCAGCACAAAGTTGGCCAACTTTCTGCTGTCAAGACTTCTACGACTGTCTAGTTGCTAGTCTGAGCGCTCTTACAACTCGATTCTTGTCGTATA
This sequence comes from Gigantopelta aegis, assembly GCF_016097555.1. Taxonomy (NCBI): domain Eukaryota; kingdom Metazoa; phylum Mollusca; class Gastropoda; order Neomphalida; family Peltospiridae; genus Gigantopelta; species Gigantopelta aegis. The sequence continues at coordinate 3,996,584 of NC_054699.1, forward strand.
TCCCAGTAGTTGTTAATCTGTGCGCACTTGTCGTAAGTCGGGGGTTGGGAAAATTTACAAAGCAATTGTCCAGTTGGCCAACTTCGTCGTGACAGTTGACAGTGTGAGTTTAGCATTAGGTTAGGTTATCTCATGTTAAGAGGATGGTGGTGAATAACTGACATAAATATTGTGTAAAAACAGAATTGATTTTTGTATCTAGAACTGAAGGAAGGAAGGAAGGAGGGAGGGAGGGAATGAGGGAGGGAATGAGGGAGGGAGGGAGGGAGGGAGGGAGGGAGGGAGGGAGGAAGGAAGGAAGGAAGGAAGGAATGTTTTTTATAATGACACACTCAACACATTTTAATTATAATTATATGGCACTGAACATATACTCTTCAAAAAAAAAAACGCAAAAGGGTACAAATGGGTTATAACTCCGATTTTATGTTTCCTACCGGTTCATGCTTTGTGAATATAAGGTCATTGCATGTCCCAAACACATTCCCACGGTTACATTCGATAAAACGCAGCTACTGTACAATAAAGTTCCAAAATGTGAATATTCGCAAAAACGCAGCCACGTGCAAACCATGTCACCACTGCACGTGCGTTGTCTGCACGTGCAACACGAACACCGACAGTATAAAAGTGCAGGGTGTTCGCTTGCCTGGCCTCTGTATCTGGCCGACAGTTGACAATCCAGGACATGCCACGTCTCAGTGAACCGCAGAGAAACAATGCCATCGGCCGACTAGACGCAGGCGAATCCAGAACGGCCGTTGCCAGGGCATTCCATGTGTCCCCAAGCACCATCTCCAGACTGTGGGACCGTTACCAGCAACATGGATCAACACGTGACCTCCCTAGATCCGGTCGACCATGGGTCACTACCCCCGGGCAGGACCGCTACATCCGGGTACGCCACCTTCGGGAACGATTGACTACTGCCACCTCCACAGCCGCAGCAATACCAGGTTTGCGCATGATATCCGACCAGACCGTACGGAACCGCCTACGTGAGGTAGGAATTCGTGCCAGACGTCCAGTTCGAGGTGTCATCTTAACACCACAACACCGTCGACTCCGACTGCAGTGGTGCCAGATTCATCGACAATGGCCTCAACTGCGATGGAGACAGGTGTGGTTCAGTGACGAGTCCCGATTTCTGCTCCGACGTCATGATGGAAGATGTCGCGTGTATAGGCGTCATGGTGAACGTTATGCGGCAAACTGCGTGCAGGAAGTGGACAGATTCGGCGGGGGTAGTGTCATGGTGTGGGCAGCCATCTCACACACTGGCAGAACTGACCTGGTCCACGTGCAGGGCAACCTGAATGCACAGGGCTACATTGACCAGATCCTCTGGCCACACATCGTTCCAGTTATGGCCAACGCCAACGCAGTGTTCCAACATGACAACGCCAGGCCTCACACAGCACGTCTCACAACGGCTTTCCTACAGAACAACAACATTAATGTCCTTCCTTGGCCATCGATATCACCGGATTTGAACCCAATTGAGCATCTATGGGACGAGTTGGACCGATGCCTCCGACAGCGACAACCACAGCCCCAGACCCTGCCCGAGCTGGCAGCAGCCTTGCAGGCCGAGTGGGTCACCATCCCCCGGGACGTCATCCGTACTCTGGTTGCTTCAATGGGCAGGCGGTGCCAGGCAGTTGTCAACACACGCGGAGGCCACACCCGGTATTGACTCCAGATGACCTTGACCTTGGTGGTGTGTCCTATCACTTACTCACAATGGACTAGAGTGAATTGTGAACAATCCTGCAACATTTGGTAATTATCGGACTCACCATTCAATAATTAAATCAATTCTCCAAATGTTACGACAATGTGGTTTTGCGTTTCTTCTTTTGAAGAGTATATTAAAAACCACACAGATACTAAGATAATGAGAGAGGAAATCAGCTGTTGCCACTTCATGGGCTACTCTTTTCGATTAACAGCAAGGGATCTATTATAGGCAGCAGGTTTTCTCTCTCAATATCTGTGTGGTCCTTAACCATTCCTTCCGTCCATTCATGTTATTTATAATTTATGAATTAAACAGTGAAACTGGCATGGTAACAACTGTCAGTTTTTCATTCATGTTATTTATAATTTATAAATTAAACAGTGAAACTGGTATGGTAACAACTGTCAGTTTTTCATTAATGTTATTAATAATTTATAAATTAAACAGTGAAACTGGTATGGTAACAACTGTCAGTTTTTCATTCATGTTATTAATAATTTATGAATTAAACAGTGAAACTGGTATGGTAACAACTGTCAGTTTTTCATTAATGTTATTAATAATTTATAAATTAAACAGTGAAACTGGTATGGTAACAACTGTCAGTTTTTCATTCATGTTATTTATAATTTATGAATTAAACAGTGAAACTGGCATGGTAACCACTGTCAATTTCTCATTCATGTTATTAACAATTTATGAATTAAACAGTGAAACTGGCATGGTAACAACTGTCAGTTTTTCATTCATGTTATTTATAATTTATAAATTAAACAGTGAAACTGGCATGGTAACAACTGTCAGTTTTTCATTAATGTTATTAATAATTTATAAATTAAACAGTGAAACTGGTATGGTAACAACTGTCAGTTTTTCATTCATGTTATTAATAATTTATGAATTAAACAGTGAAACTGGTATGGTAACAACTGTCAGTTTTTCATTAATGTTATTAATAATTTATAAATTAAACAGTGAAACTGGTATGGTAACAACTGTCAGTTTTTCATTCATGTTATTTATAATTTATGAATTAAACAGTGAAACTGGCATGGTAACCACTGTCAATTTCTCATTCATGTTATTTATAATTTATGAATTAAACAGTGAAACTGGCATGGTAACCACTGTCAATTTCTCATCCATGTTATTAATAGTTACCTGGAAGCAATGGAATCTGGCTGTAGCTCAGTCTGTATAGCACATACCTGAGATGTTTGGAATGAAGGATCAATCCAGTTCGGTGGACACATTGCAGAGTATGACAAATATTTTGAAAAGTCACTATCCACAGGGCTAGTGGGTTTGTGAAAACCACTAGCCCACCAAGATAAAGCACTAGCCCAAATTCCTGATCAATTATAATGATTTTCATATAATTTGTGTAACATTACACATTTACGAGTATAACAGTAAAATAAAACAAACGCTTAAATCATATTGTAACTTTCAGTTTTTTGTCGTGTTGTACCTTTTTTGTTGTTGTCAAGTGTGATCTATTGTCAGCGAAGTGTTAAATTAAAAAAACAATAGGTAAATAAAACAAACACTGAAATTCAAAGTATGACTGGGGTTTACTTGATTGAGATTAACCTATCATCGTGATTGGTGATTTCCAAGTTCTTAGCCTAAAACATATGTGCGAGATTAACTACCATGTGACGTGTTCAACCAATGAAAACACGCATGTCATTAGACTTATTTCCTGTGCCAGAAACTTGAAAGGGAAAAAGTAAACAATGCATGCTGTAACTGTGACGATGTAGAGATAGCATGTTACTGCAGTTTGAAGACCTAGTTCAAGTGGATTATTATTATATACTGATTGCGTTGTTGATATTATTCGATGACAAACGTCACAATCAAATTTATTAAACGAAATTTCAGCCGAGAGAAAAAGTAAAAAACCCACACGATTGTTCGCATTGAGCGATAAGGATGGGGGTGGTTTTGCGTTTCTCACTTAAAAACCACTAGCCACGGGCGTCGGGCTAGCGGATTTGTCGAACTCTGACACATTGGACTTCTCCCCATTCCAACCACTGCCCCCCCCCCCATGACTAGTATGTCAAGGGCTGTGATATGTGCTTAAAACAAAACACCCCCCCTCCCTCAAAAAAATAAAAATAAAATAAAATCACCCAAAAAACAAAAACTATTTTTTTTAAATAATTATATGTAAACAGTGAAACTTTAACTATACATTCTAGATTATTGTAGTTCCAATCCCATGGCTAGTGATATTCAATGTTCCGCTAATAAATAACTACTATTGCCATGTCCGATGGCTAGTAAATGTGGGGTTTTTTTTAATGAAATGTTGCATTTAAGTCTATTTTGTAAATATGAATATCCTCCCACCCCCACCACCACCCAACCCCTCTATAATGTCCTCTAGGTGACATATCCAATTATTCCAATTAGTAAAATTGTATTTACTTAAAGTAGGGCTAGAAACTTTTTAATCATGGCTAGTAAAACATTTTAATCACTGATTCAATGGCTAGTGGATATTAATAACAATTGTAGAAGCCCTGTTTAACTGTTAATCCTGACTCACACTTTCATGAACACTCCAGAATATTGTAATTGTAGAAGCCCTGTTTAACTGTTAATCCCGACTCACACTTTCATGAACACTCCAGAATATTGTAATTGTAGAAGCCCTGTTTAACTGTTAATCCCGACTCACACTTTCATGAACACTCCAGAATATTGTAATTGTAGAAGCCCTGTTTAACTGTTAATCCCGACTCACACTTTCATGAACACTCCAGAATATTGTAATTGTAGAAGCCCTGTTTAACTGTTAATCCCGACTCACACTTTCATGAACACTCCAGAATATTGTAATTGTAGAAGCCCTGTTTAACTGTTAATCCCGACTCACACTTTCATGAACACTCCAGAATATTGTAATTGTAGAAGCCCTGTTTAACTGTTAATCCCGACTCACACTTTCATGAACACTCCAGAATATTGTAATTGTGAAGCAAAACCGTATTAATTTTAGTCATTAATTATTAATTTGGATATTTAGATGTTATAATGGCAATTTGTTTCATCTGACCACAAGCTATTAAATAACTCGCCATTTAAAAAGAACAAAAGAGTAACAGACTCCTATGTTTGATAGACCATGGCCAGTGATGGCCACAATCAATAAACTGACCGAAAAGGAATGAATGGATAAATGATGGACAAACTGGACATTTTGTCTGTCTGTGTGTCTGTCTGTGTGTGTCTGTCTGTGTGTGTGTCTGTCTGTGTGTTTGTCTGTGTCTGTCTGTCTGCCTGTGTGTCTGTGTGTCTGTCTGTCTGTCTGTCTGTCTGTCTGTCTGCCTATCTGACTGACTTGTGACCCCAGCCATGTTTTGTAAAATATATTTTTTAAAAATAAGGAAACACCTTAATGTGAATAAATGAATGGGTGGGTGAGTGAGTGAGTGAGTGAGTGAGTGAGTGAGTGAGTGAGTGAGTGAGTGAGTGAGTGAGTGAGTGAGTGAGTGAGTGAGTGAGTGAGTGAGTGAATGAATAAATGAATTAAATAATGAATGTTTAAGTACACCCCTAGCACAAAAATACATATACTGGGTGTTAAACAATAGTTAAAATATGCTTGGAACTGCGACTATTTTTTTCATTTGGTGACTAAAACATTTCATACTATCTATATGGAAAATAGATAATAAAAGTAAATACCATCTAGCTCCTGGGTGAAACAGTTAACAGAGGGATGGTTAGAAGTATCAAATGTTTGACATCCAATATCTGATGATTAATAAATCAATGTGCTCTCTAGAGGTATACATCAAAGGCCATTGTACGTGGTATGTGCTATCCTGTCTATGGGATGGTGCATATTAAAGATCCCTTGCTGCTAATCGAAAAGAGTAGCTCATGAAGTGGCGACAGCGGATTTACTCCCTCTATATCTGTGTGGTCCTTAACCATATGCCCAATGCCATATAACCGTAAATAAACTGTCTTGAGTGTGTTGGTAAATAAAACATTTCCTTCCTCTAGAGGTGTTGTTAAAAAAAAAAAAACTGAACTTTTGCTTGAAGCCATAATATTACAACAGGCTGTAAGGGATGAGCTATCACAACAGAAAATGGAAAAGAAAAAAGAAAGACAGGGATCGATCCCAGACCGACCGTGCATCGAGCGAGTGCTTTACCACTGGGCTATGACAGAAAATGGTGATGCAATCAGTGTAACAGACATATAATGCTGTTTCAAAATGTGGATGTTTTCTTGAAATAATCTAATCCGATGTCAAAATAATCTCTACATATGAGCACATGGCTTCCTGGCCTCACACTCAAGAGTACAGTGATCTTTTCACCACTTGGAACATGGTGTGAAAACGCTAATGCTTACATGTTAAGTACAAAGGTAAATAAATTGAGCAGAATCTTATCATCAATGCGTGGATTTTTTTTAAAATCCAGATCACCATATAATCTGAATGTATGAACATAGAGTTTAGAAAAAAAGAGAAGAAGAATTCTACTTACCAGAAATCAAAATATAAACACAACAAAAGAACTCCAAGATCCCAGAAGTATGAGTGTTCCTGCCTCCATGCTTTGATTCATCAATTTTTCCTCAAAGGGAGAGAAGCTGTTCACACAATTTTAAACATCTTTAAAAAAAATCTTTTTCTTTTTAGTAGCAACATGTCACAAAAAAAAGTTTAAAAAACAACAGATATAATATGAATGTTAATGATTACAGAAGTCTTTGCGTAAAAACTGGTTTCAAACCGATCTTGGCAGCAATCTGAAACACCCACAGATGAAATGGGACGGTCCACACAAACATTGGCAAAACTGAGACTTGGTGTTTGAGACTTCTCTGAAGTTGCACAGGTCAAAGATACATTAACTGTAAAGTAACTGTAAACTAACACCAACATCTTATACACATGGGAGCAATAGAATCAGATAGCCACATGGGGCAAAATAATTAAATTTTATAGGTCATGACCTATTCCTATAGCCTATGAACTGACAGGTCCTAGTATATTACTGAAGACCATTTTGGAACCTAATGTAGCATTCTGTGCTCATCATGAAAATTACAATTATTTTAACATTTGAGAGAGAGAGAGAGAGAGAGAGAGAGAGAGAGAGAGAGAGAGAGAGAGAGAGAGAGAGAGAGAGAGAGAGAGAGAGAGAGAGAGAGAGAGAGAGAGAGAGAGAGGAGAGAGAGAGAGAGGAGAGAGAGAGAGAGAGAGAGAGAGAGAGAGAGAGAGACAGAGAGAGAGGAGAGAGAGAGAGAGAGAGAGAGAGAGAGAGAGAGAGAGAGAGAGAGAGAGAGAGAGAGAGAGAGAGAGAGAGAGAGAGAGAGAGAGAGAGAGAGAGAGAGAGAGACAGAGACAGAGACAGAGACAGAGACAGAGACAGAGAAACAGAGACAGAGGGAGGGAGATGGAAGAATTAAAGTTTGTTTTGTTTAACAACACCACTAGGGCATATTGCTTTATTAATCAATGGCTATTACAAAAAGAGAAGTTTCTTTTGCTTAACGACATCACTGGAGCACATCTAAGGATTAATTAATTAATCATAATTAATCATTGGCTATTGGATGTTAAACGTTTGTTAATTTTGACATATAGTCTTTGAGAGAAAACCCAGACAAAGGAAAAGAAGGAAGGAAATGTTTTATTTAACGACACACTCAACACATTGTATTTATGGTTATATGGCATCGGACATATGGTTAAGGACCACACATATATTGAGAGGAAACCTGCTGTCACCACTTCATGAGCTACTCTTTTTGATTAGCAGCAAGGGTTCTTTTATATGCACCATCCCACAGACAGGATAGTACATACCACTGCCTTTGTTACACCAGTTGTGGAGCAATGGATGGAACAAGAAATATCCCAATGGGTCCACCAATGGAGATCGATCCTAGACCAACCGCGCATCAAGCGAATGCTTTATCAGAGTGCTACGTCCCGCCCCAGACAAGGGAAAGAGACTGTGATACTGATAGTGAAAGACAGGAGGAGAGAAAGATGAAACATGCTATTTATTATTGTCTAGAATATCTGTTTGTTTTGTTTAATGACACCACTAGAGCACAGATTAATTAATCGTCGGCTATTGGATGTCAAACATTTGGTAATTCTGACATGTAGTCATAAGAGGATACCTGCTACATTTTTCCTAATGCAGCAAGGAATCTTTTATATGCACTTTCCCACAGACAGGAAAGCACATACCACATTTGACAAGTTGTAGTGCACTGGTTGGAATGAAAAAAAATCCAATCAATTAAATGGATCCACCAAAGTGGTTCAATCTTGTGATGCAAGCATCTCAAGCGAGCACTCAACCGACTGAGCTAAATCCCGCTACAAGCTGGTATTAATTATTTATTGCAATATTTAGTACTGACCAGAATACAGTGTACCTAAATGGAAGATAAATGTGGCCGGCTGCAAGGTTCCATTGAACCATCAATTTCCATTGACAATAATGCTAACATTTTCTAATAAAGCTGATATAAATAGTGTATCGATGCACTTGGGAAGAAAGTACACATATTAAGTGCGGCTTCTTGTGTTTAATCTACCTGAAGGAAAAGGAGGCATCACAGGATACTTATGAGATTCACAGAATGTTTTTTTTATTAGTAGAAAGTATTTTGCAGAAATTCATTGAAATTCCATTTTTCACTGAACCCTACACTGTTTTTAACCTCTAGTGTATGCCTCATAACCGTACACTAAAGTAGAGTATATTAATTTATTGGGAATATATACACTGTGTACAAGTATTTACTCAAATAAACAATGTCACATGTCACATGCATGTATTATCATTGCTGCTTCATTGAAAATTTGATGTATCTCGAACTATGAACCGGTACAAAACAAACTAAAGTTTAACGACACTACTAGAACACACTGATTAGTTAATCATCGGCTATTGGATCTCAAACATTTGGTAATTAAGACATATAGTCTTAGAGAGGAAACCCGCTATATTTTTTCTGTAGTAAAAAGGGATCTTTTATATGCAACATTCCACAGACTAACACATACCATGGCCTTTGATATACCAGTCGTGGTGTACTGGCTAGGATGAGAAATAGCCCAATGAGTCAACCAAAGGGGATTGATCCCAGATCGACCATGTATGTATGAATAAAGAATGATTGATTAAATTGAATAAATGAATAAATGAATGAATAAATAAATGAATGGATGTTTAATGACACCCCAGCATAAAAATATGCATCAGCTATTTTGTGTCATACAAAGGTAATCAAGTGATTTGATACAATACAACTTCATATGTATACGTGTGTGTGTGTGTGTGTGTGTGTGTGTTTTATGTAAAATGTATGAAATTAATTTTAAAATATCAAAACACATAATACAATGATTTTTCGATTTTCGTTGCTTTTAACTGGCACACATGTCGGCACTAAAGCAATTTAGATAAGAGCATGTGGAGACTGCTACAAAATTAATTCTAATGTTAGGTCAATGACCGAGAAAACCCTCCGAGATTTGAATGTTCTGTAAATGTGACGACTCCATCAAACAAAAATATTTCAAACCCTCATGGGATTATACAATATTTATGACGGCACAGTTATTTTGAACCAGCACAATATATATATATATATAATACAAAAAATAAAAGGTATTTGGCCTTCTTACAACAATAGAGAGAGTAGATATTTATTTATTAAAACAGATTCTAGCTTGAATTATACTTGTTTGTTTTTTCATGTTATTAAACAAAATTCTTTTTTGAATGCATAATTACCTACAAATTTGTTGTATCATTAATATGCGCTTTCCCAGACAGGACATCACATACCACTGACTGATATACCAGTTGTGGGGTGCTGGTTGAGAAGGGGAAAAAGAATCAAGTCAGAGGCCAGATAGGAGCCATACATGCAGAAAAAGTTTGTTTTGTTTAATGACACCACTAGAGCACATTAATTTACTCATCATCAACTATTGGATGTCAAACATTTGGTAATTATTTTGACATATAGTCTAAGAAAGGAAATCTGTTATATTGTTCAATTAGTAGCAAGGGATTTTTTTTATATACACCATACCAAAGACAGGATAGCACATACCACGGCCTTTGATATACCAGTCATGGTGTAATGGCTGGTGCAAGAAATAACCCAATGGCAGTGTTCGAGATTTAATGGTATCCCGATACCCCAGGGATACCAGAATTTAATTTTGGATACCAGACTTCAAGAACCCAGTATCCCACCAGGATACCACATGTTTTTTTTGTTTTTGTTTTTTTTAATCCTGCTTTTTTTTTTTTGCTGAAACATTGAAAGTCGTCATTTACTAGTGAAGTTAAGTAACAGTATTTTCAAGCTCGTACCCAGTCTAATGCTATGCCATAACAACATCTCCCCAACTCGTACCCAGTCTAATGCTATGCCATAACAATATATCCCCCAACTTGTACCCAGTCTAATGCTACACTGGAGCAATAGCAACATAGCAATAGACTGAGAACCGCTAAGTCAATATTGTTTTTGTTGGATGTTTCATGCCTTCAAATGTTATTAGAGATATTGATTCCACATCTGTAGAAAATTGATACAGATAGGTTTATCATTAGTAATATCAGAAACACTTATAGATTACTGCTAAATATTAATTTATATCAGTATTACTCAAAAATAGATGCAGCAAATCTTTTTGCAGATTCTGTTTGATTGTGAATTTCACGAATTCCAAGATTTCGATTGCAGCGTAGCAACAGATTGGGAACGAGAACAGTGTCATCCAAGTTTGTTACAATGTTATTTATGAATTTCATTTAAGTGGGATACTAAATTCTCAGGTGGTACACCAGAATTTAAAATGTTAGTAATCCAAATGGGATACTGCCCAAATTTTTTAATCTCAAACACTGCATAATGGGCCCACCAATGGGGATTGATCCCAGACTGACTGCGCATCAAGCAAGCACTTTACCACTGGGCTACACCATACCTGTAGATAAATAATCATATTTTTTTTGTAGGGGCCTACTCAAAAGAGTGGTTGCCAGGTGGACAATTATTTCAACTTCTGAGTGGAGTTGGGGGTCTTCCAATATAACCACAGAAAAAAAAAAAAAAAAAAAAGAAAAAAAAAAAAAAAAAAAAAAAAAAAATGGAATCAAATATCTCGCCTACAATAAAAAATTTCATTGCAGTAATGCAACTATAAACCAAGTTTCATTGACCCAGGACATAGTCTGTGATAAACTGATCTAAATGTGAAACTTTAAATAAATGAATGAATGAATGAATGGATGAATGAATGAATGAATGAATGAATGAATGAATGAATGAATGAATGAATGAATGAATGAATGAATGAATGAATAAATAAATAAAAAACAATAAAGAAAACCCCACTGGCCATTCCAGGCTTAAAAGCTTATTAATTTAACTTTACAGCCTTAATGAAACATCATACCAGTGTTCTTTAGTTTATTTCTTACAACTAATAGAAAGTACATTGTAACTGCACAATAAAAATGTGTTCCTTTCAATTATATCCTCAGTCTTTGACTGGAACCACTTGTGTCATGTCATAATAACTGGAAACGTGATCACAAATGATGAGTATGGCTCTTTGTGACCACTGATTGGAAGTCATTGACTGGAACCACTTGTGTCATGTCACAATAACTGGAAACGTGATCACAAATGATGAGTATGGCCCTTTGTGACCACTGATTGTCTCTGATATTTGTCTTCAATCGCAGATTTAATTAGTCGTGACTAATGATTTTCATTTTACTGCCCATACACCCACTGCCTTGGTAAAAATAAAAGTGTGTTATTGGCTACTGTCGGGGTTTCTGCTATAAAGACATTTTTGGGTATGGTGCTATGTATGTGAATATTTACAATGTGTGTGCTGAATGCAACCACAGTCGACAGGGGGTATGGGGGCCTCCCCAGAAAGACAATGGGTTAGGTTTAGGGTTGGGGTTAAGAAAATCATACAGTAATAATAAGAATCATTAGTTTTGTCAAACAGTCAACTTAAAAAAAAATCAAAAAAATCTGCAAAAATAAATTGGGTATGGCGCCATACCTGTTTTACCATCCGACAGAAAGCCCAACTATTGTCTATTATGCAGAACCTTCATTTGACAAAAACAAAGAGCAATGCATCCCACATTAGGAAATCACTTTGAGAAAAGATGATTTTGATAATACTGGAATCATTATTATTTCTGTTTGCTGCTGTAAAGAGAAAGAGATGGAAAATGTTTGTTTTCTTTAACAACACCACTAGAGCACATTGATTTATTAATCATCAGCCAATGGGTGTCAAACATATGGTAATTTTGACAGGATGACACATACCACAGCCTTTGATATATCAGTCATGATGCACTGGCTGGAGCGAGAAATAGAAAGATATTGAAGACATCCCTTAGTCACTACTACTGGCAAAATTAGTTTAAATATTTCTGATGGGTTTCAATGATTTTAATTATTAAAACTACTTGTTTGATGACACCTCAACAGCTATTAGATGTCAAACATTTGGTAACTGTGACACAATCTTCTGCAGAAACCTGCTACATTTTCCATTAGCAGTAATGGATCTTTTATATACAATTTAACTCAAAACAGGATAGCACATACCAGAGCCATTGATATACCAGTGGTGGTACACTGGTTGGGGTTGGGTTTAATTTAAAATAAAATTAATTATAATTATTATTGTCTGAGTTTTATTATTCATAGTTACCTAGTGCTAGCACATTAAGTTGACTAAGACTATTATTCATAGTTACCTAGTGCTAGCACATTAAGTTGACTAAGACTATTATTCATAGTTACCTAGTGCTAGCACATTAAGTTGACTAAGACTATTATTCATAGTTACCTAGTGCTAGCACATTAAGTTGACTAAGACTATTATTCATAGTTACCTAGTGCTAGCACATTAAGTTGACTAAGACTATTAAAAATGCATTGCCCCACATCTAGTATATCAAAGGCTGTGATATGTGCTGTCTTCTCTTGGTGGGGAAAAGCATATAAAAGATTTCTTGCTCTTAATAGGAAAAATGTAGCACGATTCCTCTGAAGACTACATTATAGAATTACCCAATAATTGCCACTGAATAGCCAACGATCAATTAATCAATGTGTTTTAGTGCTGTCATTAACACCAACTTTAAAGTTTATGACCTTGCACGTCATGCAAGCATTCTACCACTAACCTACATACCCCCACCCAATCTTATACATTAAGAGTTGGCAACACATATGGGAAATAATCCACTAACCTACATGCCCCACCCAATCTTACACATTAAGAGTTGGCAACACATATGGGAAATAATCCACTAACCTACATACCCCCACCCAATCTTACACATTAAGAGTTGGCAACACATATGGGAAATAATCCACTAACCTACATACCCCCACCCAATCTTACACATTAAGAGTTGGCAACACATATGGGAAATAATCCACTAACCTACATACCCCCACCCAATCTTACACATTAAGAGTTGGCAACACATATGGGAAATAATCCACTAACCTACATACCCCCACCCAATCTTACACATTAAGAGTTGGCAACACATATGGGAAATAATCCACTGGACTCATAATTCAAACAAAGCGAGACATTAAGATATCGCTAGCAGTATAATTTGCGATATCTCCTGCGATATTATCCTAGGAGATATCACTTCTTTTTGTTACAGCACTGTGTATGTTTCAGCACTAAACCTATCAGTAGTGACGTCATGCCACTGTCGTTCTGTTAGGTAACGAGTCTACTGCTGCCAAATATACATGTAGTGACATTCAACCCAGATTACTGACATTGTTTACAATTGTTGCAAATGAAAAGAATGATAATAGATGATAAAAAGAATATCCACTTCTGTGTCTTGTGATGTCATAATTTATCAGTACTCTTATTTTTATCAACTCGTGCTGATAAACTATGATATCACAAGACACTCAGTGAGTATCCTCTATACATCTCTCTCCTCAGGCTAAATTCTGTGTACATGTACAATAATAATATAATAATGCCACTTACTTAAGACTCTTCTGGTTCCGACATGACAGATAAACATTTGGTAATCATGCTAAGTACATGTGGTATTGTACATGTACTGATGATAATACTTAAATATAAGCACGGTATGGAATACATGTATATTATACACTGAGACATCTCCGATACAATACAACATCATCCCATCTACAAAACTGAAAGCAGGTCTGGTCAGATCAGGTCATAGTGTTTAACGTGCACCTTCAGAACAAGCTGTTGTAGGGCACGCCTGTCATGGGTGTCGGTCTGGGCCGGCTCCTCCATCCAGGACAGGAAAAGGATTTGGGGTGGGTGCATAGAAGGATGGGACTGCCCACGCTGGTAAGTGAAGAGAGCACCAGCAGCTCGACCAGGGTAGGTAGCGGACGGGGGACATTTTTGGTGCTACTGAATTTTGAATATGCCATATGTTTAAGTCAAAAAGTAAAAGATTGCACAAATTTCTTGAAGTAATTTTGGCACATTTTGGAAACCAACCCAGGTGCTGTCTCTACCAACTGAACAGTTCATCGAAAGAGAAAAGGGGAATCGATAGCATACACATCATTATTATATTAGCCCAATATTTGATGTTAACAAAGTTTGTTTTGTTTAACAACACCACTAGAGCACATTGTTTTATTAATCATCGGGTACTAGATGTTAAAAATTTGGTCTTTAGAAGAAACCTGCTACATTTTTCCATTAGCACTAAGGAGATTTTATATGAACTCTCCCAGACAGGAGAGAACATACCATGCCTTTGATATACCAGTCGTGGGGCACTGGTTGGAATGGGAAAATATCCAACCAGAGAATGGGTCCAGAGGTGGTTCGATCCCACGATGCAACCAACCCAGGTGCTGTCTCTACCAACTGAACTAGATCCTGCCCCTGATTATGTTAGTTTTACTATTAGTGTAATACGACTCAACCAACCCAGGTGCTGTCTCTACCAACTGAACTAGATCCTGCCCCTGATTATGTTAGTTTTACTATTAGTGTAATACGACTCAACCAACCCAGGTGCTGTCTCTACCAACTGAACTAGATCCTGTCCCTGATTATGTTAGTTTTACTATTAGTGTAATACAATCCCCTTGACCGTAATACCTTAATCAGGGAACATTTAGTTCTCAAAATCTTGATTGACGATATTTCTAGTCAATTGAAAATTGATTAGCAACTACTGTTTAATGTTTTAAAATTGTGTAACGATCTCTGAAACTTGCCTAGCGAATCACTATGCGATAATAAACAAAATGTTCTTTATTAATCAATGTTATGTTCAACAAAATGAATTAAGTGCCTATTAATTAAGGTGGGTTTTTTTTTAATATGGCAAGAAAACACACACAAAAAACATACATATATATGTGGATAAATAAAGCTTCTTCACTCGTAAGGTGTTGATGTTACCACAACAATTAGGAGTGAACAAAATGACTAATACTGTTATGAACCAATGTCCATTTTAGTATTTTTTCATTTTTCATTTCAACTTATTTTTGTGCTTATATCCAACTGAGGTTCACGCACACTTTGCTGGGCACACACCTCAACTGTCTGCGTTGTTAGTGGTTAGTGAGAGAGAAGAGGGTGTAGTGGTTTTACACCTACCCACCGAGTCATTAAAACTCACTCTTGGTTGGAACCGGTACCGGACTGTGAACCCTGTACCTACCAGCCTTATGTCCGATGGCTTAACCACGATGCCACTGAGGCCGGTCTTTTTGTATTTATTTCACTAGCTCGAGTGTCCCAAGTTCATATCTGAAGATTGGGCTGGACTGGACCTAGTGTTGAAAATTGTCTGTTTTGATGTACGTGGTTACCAGGTATGTGGTTACCAGGTACTGTGTCTATTAAAGTACACACTCTTTCCTTATCTGATGCCACAGACATCACCCACACGATGATATGACTAATGGAAGAATTATCACTGATGAGGATCGGACACACACCCATATTGTTGGAGAAATGATTGTCAAATGAGATGATCGACCCCGATGACCGTAATAAAAGTGTATTTGATTCAGACCCCGAAGCTGAAAAAAACACAGGTGTCGCGTGAACGAGCTCAGCTGATGACTGAAGCTGGGAGTTCACTGAGCAATGTTGCTTTTCTTTTTTCTTTTTTTTATTATATACTTGAAATTTTATTTTCATTCATTCATTTCAACTGGGGCTTATATCGTTATTAAAGCTTGCACATCAAGACAAAAAGTTTGAATGGAACACATTGAATATTTCATTTCGTTATTTTCATGCTTATATCCAATTAAGGTTCAAGCACGCTGTCCTGGGCACACACCTCAGCTATCTGGGCTGTCTGCCAAGGACAGTTGTCAGTGGTTAGTGAGAGAGAAGAGGGTGTAGTGGTCTTACACCTACCCAATGAGTCGTTAAAACTCGTTCTGGGTGGGAGCCGGTACCGGGTTGTGAACCCAGTACCTACCAGCTTTATGTCCAACGGCTTAACCACGGTACCTCTGAGCAATTTTGTAATGTATCTATGCGTCAAAAGTCATAATCTGCTAGTATACGTTTATGACTTTGCTTCAGTCAGTCATCATAATTGGCCATCTTTCTCGTTCAAGCCAGTGCACCATGACTAGTATATCAATGAACGTGGTATGTGCTACCCTGTCTGTGGGATGGTGCATGTAAAAGATCAAGCGAGCACTCAACCGACTGAGCTAAATCCCGCCCTACTAGATTTGTGTGCAATTAAGAAAACAATCGGCTAAGAAATAAATAACTTGTAACAAATTCCATAGTATGAAAAAAAACGGCGTTCCCTGTGAGACGGACTATAGTAGGGGCATTTAGTATCTGGTCTGTTTTCATCACACACCCTCTAATAATGTTCTCGATAAAATCCATGCTGTGCCAATATTAGTAAACCAGTAATTGAAAAATTCATAAAATGTTGGTTAACACAATTAATATGCACGGGAGCGGCAAATGGAGATGGACGTACGAAGCCAAAATTGACTTTAAGATTTTGTTTTTGACAGCAATGACGCATGATCTCGGGGAATTGACGCCATCTCCATCGAAATACTTCTCTCACACTGTACAACAGCCCGAAAGACGTCATGTGCACATTATGACAGCGGCCAAGGCTTTTAGACGCGCCTCACGAAAATAACGACGACGATGACTCCAACGATCCTGGGTTATTCACCGAGGCAATATTGTGCATTAAAGTTAACTTAGTTAAGACTTGAGCCCACGTCAAAGACTGGAATGGTTTACCATACCGCGGCGGTAATGCAATTGTTTTCTCGTGCAAGACAACACCGCTAAACAGTCGGACCGAAGCTCATAATACCGACTGGCTGAGACAGTTTAACAAGCCATTAAGGAAATTCCATTATTGCGCTGCTACCTGGGGGCAGATAGGGGATGCGATTTTAATGTCGAAATGTCAGCCCGATCAAGCAAGTACATTACTCGGCTAGGTCAACTACAGCAGTTTTCGCTTTACTATCATTATAACATTTGCCGAGATAGGAAAATAGGATGGGCATGCACATTTGTTTATGAAACCACCCCTCCCGCTCCCTTCTACCCAGCCACTCCTTTCAAGCCATGTGTTACCATTATAGTTAAAGTTAAAGGTTTTTTTGGTTCAACATCACCACTAGGGACTTTTTCCCTCTTCTCTCTCACCAACTACTAACAACTAACAACTAACCCATTGTCAGGTATAAGGCTGGTAGGTACAGGGTTCACAGCTCGGTACCGGCTCCCACCCAGAGCTAGTTTTAACAACTCAATGTGTAGGTGTAAGACCACTACACCCTCTTCTTTTTCACTAACAACTAACCCACTGTCATGGACAGATAATCCAGATAGCTGAGGTGTGTGCTCAGGACAGCATGCTTGAACCTTAATTGGATATAAGCACGAAAATAGGTTGAAATGGAAAATGGGAATGATGGGGAGTGAGTGTGATATACTGCAGAGCCCCTTAAAAGGTCTGAATCTTTACTGCTGAGAAGGAAGGAAGGAAATGTTTTATTTATCGACACACTCAACACATTTTATTTACAGTTATATGGCATCAGACATATGGTCAAGGACCATACAGATATAGAGAGAGGAAACCCGCTGTCGGAACTTCATGGGCTACTCTTTTAGATTAGCAACAAGGGGTCTTTTATAAGCACCATCCCACATACAGGATAGTACATACCACGGCTTTTGTTACACCAGTTGTGGAGCACTGGATGGAACGAGAAATAGCCCATTAGGGGCCACCAACGGGGATCAATCTTAAACCGACCACGCATCAAGCGAGTGCTTTACCACTGGGCTACATCCTGTCCTTTTACTACTGAGAATGATTAAAAAAAGAAGATTAAAATGATTAAAATGTCACTGAACAATGTTTGCATGGGAAGAGAATGTGATAGTAATTTATGCAGATATTCCATATCAAAGTGAACATAATAATATGACAGAAACTTTTGAAACAAGTATGATTATAGTACAATTATATTAATCAGCACTGAAGGCAAATTGTAAGCCTACAAAATATCAATAATTTGGGCTTCAAAAGCAACTTCAACATTTTCTTTTTTACCACTCTGAACAATTGTTTGAACTATAAAAAACCCCACCTAAATATTAATGGACCATTCCTAAACCTGACAACCTTATTAAATCAGAAAACTTGCCATGCTCACAGACCTGGGATTGAAATAATGTCTAGGGATCCAGGGTCAACTGGCCAGAATGACGAGTCAAGTTAGGGGCCAATTAGGTCAAACAGGAGTTAACACACTTAATATTAATATTTCCAAGTCAAGAAAATCATACAGTTTCAAATCACTGACTATATACGTAGCTCTCAAAGTAGTTGCTTTTAATGACACCACTAGAGCACTTTGATTAAATAATGTTTGTTTGTTTAGAGCAAGTTGATTTATTAATCATCGGCTATTGATGTCAAACATTTGGTAATTTTGACAGTCTTAAAGAGGAAACCTGCTTAATTTTTCTATTAGTAGCAAGGGATCTTTTATATGAACCATCACACACACAGGATAGCACATATCACGACCTTTGATATACCAGTTGTGGTGCATTGGCTGGAACGAGATATAGCCGAATGGGTCCACCGGCAAGGATCGATCCTAGACCGAAAGTGCATCAGGTGAGCGCTTTACCATGGTTTCTGCCAGAGTAAAAAGGGTATGACGCCATACACAAATTTGTTTGCAGATTTTGGTTTTTTAAGTGAATAGTTTGACAAAATTAATTACTGTTATCATTACTGTATGATTTTCTTAACCCTAACCCTAACCCATTTTCTTTCTGAGGGATGCCCATTCATACCCCCTGTTGACTGGTTGTATTCAATTCCATAGCACCATACCCAAAAATTTCTTTCAGGCAGAAACACTGTTCACCACTGGGCTACCTCCCACCCCAATATAGTTTAAGGAAGGAAATGTTTTATTTAACGACGCACTCAACACATTTTATTTACGGCGTCAGACATATGGTTAAGGATCACACAGTTTGAGAGAGGAAACCCACTATCTTTTATATGCACCATCCCATAGACAGGATAGCACATACCACGGCCTTTGATGTACCAGTCGTGATGCACTGGCTGCAGCGAGAAATAGCCCAATGGGCTCACTGACGGGAATCGATCCCAAACCGAAAGCGCATCAGCGAGCACTTTACCACTGGGCTACGTCTCGCCCTGCCAATATAGTTTAAAGTCGCTGACTATATATATGTATCTCTCAAAGTTGTTTTAACAACCATTAGAGAACTTGATTAAATAATCATCGGCTACTTGATACCAAACATTTGGTAATTGTGACATAAACGTGTGTAGTCTTCACATACCGGTAATCTTTTCCAGACATGACAGCAGTCATGGCGCACTGGTTGGGATGGGACCGGCCTTGGTGGCGTCGTGGTAGGCCATCGGTGTACAGGCTGGCAGGTACTGGGTTCAGATCCCAGTCGAGGCATGGGATTTTTAATCCAGATACCGACTCCAAACCCTGAGTGAGTGCTCCGCAAGGCTCAATGGGTAGGTGTAAAGCACTTGCACTGACCAGTGATCCATAACTGGTTCAACAAAGGCCATGGTTTGTGCTATCCTGCCTGTGGGAAGCGCAAATAAAAGATCCCTTGCTGCTAATCGGAAGAGTAGCCCATGTAGTGGCGACAGCAGGTTTCCTATCAAAATCTGTGTGGTCCTTAACCATATGTCTGACGCCATATAACCGTAAAATAATGTGTTGAGTGCGTCGTTAAATAAAACATTTCTTTCTTTTTCTTTGGTTGGGATGGGGAAAAAAATGAATTTGTCAGTTAGAATCACCAATCTCTTAGATCCACTGGGTTTTTTTTTTTTTTTCACTGTGCTCAAAGATGTGATAAAAAGGACCCAACATTATTAAATAATGTTTTGTATGTTAAAGCGATCCATATATTTCATGTTTTAAACAATAAACCTTAAATTGTATGATGTGTTTTCTTTATTTTATTACACGCCTTCTTTAAAATCAGTTGAATGTGTGCTGTAAATATATTATATGTATGATGATTTATTGCAATATTTCTCATAAAAACCAATCCCTACTAATTACTAAGGTCAGAGCTGTTAATTAACCAATTAAATCATACTATTTTTTTTTTTTTAATATGATTCCAGATGGCACATGTGCATGTATTAGTAATTAAGAAATAAATGACTTTCGAAGAAAATCCTAAGAACTCAATTTGTTCATTCGATTTTTCACTTAACTCACTGTTCTGTTCAAGGTACATTCCCCCCAAGACTTCAGAGGATCAAAGCACCTTTCTGCAGGCTCTAGCAGACTGCAAATTAAACCGTGTTTGATAACTCACGGGAAGGTGACCATAAAATATGAACCTGGTAACCTAACAGTGTGATAATGTATCAAGTTTACAGTGGCAATGATTTATACTATTAGAATCTCTAGCAGACACAGCAATACACTGGGTGTGTTTTCCACACTTCATACAGGTTTTATGTATCAAGTACCATGACTTTTTAGAGAGATTTTTTATGACTTTTTAAAGACATTTTTCATGACTCTTTAAAATGAACCGGCCTCGGTGGCGTTGTGGCAGGCCATCGGTCTACAGGCTGGTAGGTACTGGGTTCGGATCCCAGTCGAGGCATGGGATTTTTAATCCAGATACCGACTCCAAACCCTGAGTGAGTGCTCCGCAAGGCTCAATGGGTAGGTGTAAACCACTTGCACCGACCAGTGATCCATAACTGGTTCAACAAAGGCCATGGTTTGTGCTATCCTGCCTGTGGGAAGCGCAAATAAAAGATCCCTTGCTGCCAATCGGAAGAGTAGCCCATGTAGTGGCAACAGCGGGTTTCCTCTCAAAATCTGTGTGATCCTTAACTATATGTCTGATGCCATATAACCGTAAATAAAATGTGTTGAGTGCGTCGTTAAATAAAACACTTCTTTCTTTTTTTCTTTAAAATTATTTTGCACAACTTATAAAAGAAATTTTCCACAACTTTTTGACAACATTTTTCACAACTTTTTAAAGAAATTTTCCATGACTTTTTAAAGACATTTTCCATGACTTTTTAAAGACATTTTCCATGAATATTTTTTAAAAGAAATTTTCCACATTTTTGTTTTGAAAGGGCGATTTTCAATTATTTTTCTGCAAACACTGACACAGTCTAATAATTTGTCACACTGTTTTGATGCACATTGTCATTCTCTTTTTATGTACTTTTAAACAGGAAAACATTAATCATAAACCAATTTTAATTGTCCAAGATTTAACTCAAAATTCCATGACCTTTCAGGCCTGGAAAATGACATCTTCAAATTCCATGACTTTCCAGGATTTCTAGAATCCATATGAACCCTACCTGTAGTTTTCATGCTAAAGTGTCCTACAACATCAGTAGATCCTTTTCACAATTTTTATTTTTTATTTTATTTTTATTTTATTTTTTTAAATTGTTTTTGGAGGGGGTGGATTCTGATCCCTGATTGTTTTTTGGGGTTTTTTCTGATCCCAACAAGAGCTACACAACTGTTATCTCAATGGCCATGGTATGTGCATCTTCATAAATCAAGGCTAATATTCGTTCCTCGTATTCAGCCTTGATACATGTAGTCAAGATTACTGATATCCACTACTAGTGCCTTGTATTGGAAGAAAATTTGTAACACCTATTATGTCCCTTACACGATGACATCGCTGACCAATCACAGCATCGGTAACATGTGACAATCTTGAAAGCAATATCAAAAATTAACCGCCGGACGCTGACGCTGCCATCTTTGTTTACAATAACAAGGGAATCTATAAGGAGCGTTGCGATTCGTTGCAATCAGATCTCATCGCATCCAATGAAATTTAAGCATTTTGTGGTACGATTTCTTGACGACATGTATCAAGGCTGAATACGAGGAACGAATATTAGCCTTGATTTATGAAGATGTGGTATGTGCTGTTCTGCCGATGCAAAAGTGCACATACATGTAAATGATTCCTTGCTGCCAATTCAAAAATGTAAGGGGTTTCCTCTAAGACTGAAGGAGCGAGACATAGCCCAGTGTAAAGTGCTCGCTCGGTGTGCGGTCGGTGTGGGATCGATCCCTGTCGGTGGACCCATTGGGCTATTTCTCGTTCCAGCCAGTGCACCACGACTGGTATATCAAATGTTGTGGTGTGTACTACCCTGGGTATGGGATGGTGCATATAGAAGATCCCTTGCTGCTAATCGAAAAGAGTAGCCCATAAAATGGCGACAGTGGGTTTCCTCTCTCAATATCTGTGTGGTCCTCAACCATATGTCTGACGCCATATAACCATAGATAAAATGTGTTGAGTGCGTCTTTAAATAAAACATTTCCTTCCTGAAGACTGCGTGTGATGATTATAAAATGGTTGACATCCAACAGCTGATAATTAATAAATGTGCTCTACTGGTATGAAACGAAACAAACTTTACTTTCTTATCAATGCTGTTCCTGATTTACTGATACTGTATCTATACATGTACAGTGGATTCTGTCTTAACTGGATGCAAGTGGGACTGATGAAATGTGCCAGTATACACAGAGTGTTGGATCAGACAGATGCCACCAAAGCAACTGTCACTGGAGAGAACTGTGTTACCATCTGAATGACAAAGCCGTAATACATGATCAGGGCCATATTTCTGCACAATGCAGAGTTGAATGGGCATTTCTATCTCATGGTCCATTCCTTGATGTGGTGAGATAGCTTGCATGTCTCAATGACTCGGAGAGCTATACCAGCTGGAGCATCAGCTCCTGGTAGGGTCACCCAAGCTGGACTGGTCAAAGGGTAGATACTAGACAGACAGAAGACATGAGTCAAGAAAGACAACTGTCTAGGAGAAGCAAACTCCAAAATTAAAACTGGGCTGGAGAGGCTCAGAATCCTAGTTTGAAACTCTTCTAGGAGAAGGAAAACTCCAAACTCAAACCAAGTCCACTGAAGTCAAAGTACAGAACCTATGCATTAGCATTCATGTGGAAACCGAAAGGAAATGTCTGTACATGCACCAATCTCTATGATCATGAAACAGATGGACATATTGAAGTGGTGTCGTCCCCATGGACCAAAGCCAAGTGGGTATGGTGCCGGGCCACTCAAGCAACTGGCGGCTCTGTCATGAAGCCAGGATAAAGCACTGGCCAAATGGAGCAACACTGGCTGTCAAGTTTTGGGGTTCCAAAGAAGACTTGACAGAGACAGCGTTTTTTATCACCACAACCGGACTCCAAATTTAAAGCATGATTAACTATAGCTTGAATGCAGAAAAAGAAGAAGAATGGGCATTTGACAAAATAGTGATTGATTTAATTAATCTCCATCTAGTGCCTATAGGAGGACAGACATTCTCAAGGAGATCCTTTACTGGAAATATCTTCAGTCTTGTACTGCCACAAAGAGGACTGCCACTCCCAGACTACTTTTCTAAATCAAAACTAGCACAGGACAGAGCTCATTGGACTAAATACAGCTGTGACGACATGCATCAGGTGTTCATGAAAGAAAAACATATCCTGCCCCAATGGTGGCATATGTCATAAGTACTGCCACCACAGAGGTCAAAATAATGATCTAAAATGATGAAAAAATAATAAATGTGCAAGATTTTCACCAAAGAAATTTTTAAAAAGTATGCACAAGTATGATAAGATTTGTTTGTGTGATAAATCAGGAATGTTGACGTACTAAATGTGATTCTCTACAACTTACACAGCATGCAAGCCCATTGCAGTTCTGATAATCCCGGGTTATTTATACAAAGATTATGTGTGCGATTAATTTGTAATTACATTGTATTTATTAACAAATAAATGTTAACATGGTAAACTATGGCACATGTAACTGTCATAAAGCACCTTTAATCATCAGTTTGTAGCCACATTAACATGTTTATGACTAATAGAGCATTTTAAAATTTATTTAAAAAACAGTACACAGTGAAACCCCTCTAAACAGAACACCCACAGAACCAAGTAAAATGTAAGGTTTGAAGAGGTATCTGGTTTAAAGAGGTTGGGTTTTGTACTGATATTTAAAAAGGGACTGTAAAAAACATCCTGTTTTGAGGGAATTCCGGTATACAGAGTGTCCAGTTTTGACAGGTCTCACTGTATTTACTTTTCTTTGCTTAGAACATGACCGTGTGTATAGTCAGTGCATTTCTTTCCATTTCCTAATATTTATAGTAATTGAGACAATATTGATTTTTTTCCTACAATGCTTTCATATCCATTTTTTTCCCCAACTGCCAAACAAAATTTGAAATAAATAGGTCAGATACTATCCCGAATGTATTTATTGATAGTAAGCTCAATATTTTAAACATTTAATAGGTATTACTGCCCAGTTGTATGCATATCTGTACATGTATAAAATAACATTTTATTTTGCGCATGGTGGGCATACAGACCTTGACCTTAAATTTGTTCCCTGGTAGCCCAAAAGATTTGGTAGCCCAGCGGACTACCGGGTTCAGACAACTGGTAGCCCAAAAGATTTGTAGCCCAGCGGACTACCGGGTTCAGACAACTGGTAGCCCAAAAGATTTGTAGCCCAGCGGACTACCGGGTTCAGACAACTGGTAGTCCATTTGAGAAATCGGAAGCCAAAATATCCTGGCTTACCGCTAAGGTCGAGTCCTGGCATAGAAAAACAAGAATTCTGCACAATTTAATGACTCGCCTATCATAAACCTTTCATTCAATGTCAGGGAACATTTTCCTTTTAAAATCTTGATTAGCGATATTTCTAGTCAAATGAAGATTGATTACCAACTACTGTTTAATGTTTTAAAATTGTGTAGCGATCTCTGAAACTTGCGTAACTAATCACTACACAATACTGAACAAAATGTTCACTGAATGTTGCTTATAGTTGTTGCTCCATAGATGTTCATCTCAGTGTATATTAAAAAAAAACTAATTTAATATAAATAATAAACCTTTTAAATACATGTAATTTAAATTTAACACATTCAATTTATAAAAAATGTTGGGGTTTTTTTTCACATGCATAGTGATGAACATCCTTAGGTGCACCTAAGAATCAAGTTTTATTGATTAAAGGTTTATCATTTAAGAAATGGAGGTGAACGCCAAATTTTAAGATTGAGCTAAATGCCAAAGTTGATGACTTTGCTTCGATAGGAAAAGTAAGAACTATATCTCGTCTCCTAAATGTGTAAGTGCGAGATTTAGCTCAGTCAGCTGAGTGCTCGCCTATAGTGCTTTCATCGCAGGATCGAACCACCTCAGTGGATCCATTCAACTGATTGGTTTTTTTTCTCTCATTCCAACCAGTGCACAACAACTGGTCAAAGGCTGTGGTATGTGTTTTCCTGTCTGTGGAAAAGTGCATATAAAAGATTCCTTGCTGCATTAGGGAAAATGTAGCGGGTTTCCTCTGATGGCTACGAGTCAGAATTAACAAATGTTTGACATCCAATAGCCGATGATTAATTAATCAATATGCTCTAGTGGTGTCGTTAAACAAAACAAACAAACTTTAACTTAAATGTGCAAAGGAAAGACAAAAAAATTGCTTCACTTCCATTCCCCACTGATTATAGAAATTCTAGAACAGTGCGGGCCTACAGTATATAGAGATTTCTCTTCCAGCAACCCCTGTACCTGACACAGATTTTACCACTGGGACTCGATTTGTCATTGACGGTTCAACCACGATTCATGGTTCAACAGAACTTTGTATTTGTCATTAATAATTCAGTTTTATCTCTACTCAAAATGTTTCAACTGAATGATTTTAGACATGAAATCGTTTCTGACATGATCAGTGGTTCATTGTAAATCAAGTTTAACCAACCTCAGTTCAAGATTTAAGCCAGACATATTTGAAACACCAACGAAAAATCAGTCCTTAGCTGCATCAAATTTTCCACCATCAAGACTGGTAAATTACCTTTCCTCCATCCCTCAGGGTCTGACTGAGATTGAGGGAGCAAAGCAAAGTTTCTAGGGGATTCAGGGTATGCTCCCCCATAAAATGTTGAAAACTAGAGGTCCAGAAATGCAATTTCCTGCATTCTACAAGTAAAATTCATCTCTGCAGTAAGATTTACTACCAATAATATTTTTTATTCAGAATTATTGGGGAGGGGTGTTTTGGTAATTTTGACACATGTCTCGGAGAGGAAGCCTGTTACATATTTTCCTTTAGTAGCAAGGGACCTTTTATATGCACCATCCCACAGACAGGATAGTACATACCATGGCCTTTGATATATGAGTACTGGCTGGAATGAGATATAACCCAATGAGCCCACCGATGGGGGTATGCGCCAGGTGAGCACTTTATCACTGGTCTATGCGCCAGGTGAGCACTTTATCACTGGTCTATGCGCCAGGTGAGCACTTTATCACTGGTCTATGCGCCAGGTGAGCACTTTATCACTGGTCTATGCGCCAGGTGAGCACTTTATCACTGGTCTATGCGCCAAGTGAGCACTTTATCTCTGGTCTATGCGCCAAGTGAGCACTTTATCACTGGTCTATGCGCCAAGTGAGCACTTTATCACTGGTCTATGCGCCAAGTGAGCACTTTATCACTGGTCTATGCGCCAAGTGAGCACTTTATCTCTGGTCTATGCGCCAAGTGAGCACTTTATCACTGGTCTATGCGCCAAGTGAGCACTTTATCACTGGTCTATGCGCCAAGTGAGCACTTTATCACTGGTCTATGCGCCAAGTGAGCACTTTATCACTGGTCTATGCGCCAAGTGAGCACTTTATCACTGGTCTATGTCCCGCCCCATGAAATAAAAGATGTGGTGTACTGGTTGGAACGAGATATAACCCAATGGGCCGACAAACGCTGCTGAACGGGGATCGATCCTGGACAGACCATGCATCAAGGTAGAGCTTCACCAGTGGGCTACTTGAAGCCTGAACAATACCACTAACCTTTATCAGATTCTCTAGAATCAGGCTACATACATCACACACTAATTAGCATCCCCACCCAACTAAAACAGAAAGGAAAACTTACAGTATATACACCATGCAGCAGTAGATACGGGTTTCTTCTCCAGCAATCTTAACACTTAGCAATACCTCTTGGCGACTCTTTTGTAACATATTCCAACGTATTTTCAGCATTAACCTGAATGAAGGGAAAACCTATTGCCGTCCGTTGCTCGATTCCCCGAGCATCGTAAAATCAAATTAGCTCAGAACAATGAAGAGACACCCACGTGCCTTTCAGTGAGCACAAGACATTCACCCGAGTACGGCCACATACACTGCGTCTCCGCTGTCCTTTTCGCAGGACTTGGCTCCGCTCGGCTCCGGCGTTCCACAGATAACGCAAATATGAGACGGCTTAATTCCACGGACTCTTTCGATTTCCGTTAATCTACGGCAAAAGGTAGTCCTGTGTGCATTACGTAATTAAATTACACCGTCACAAATGAGTCGAGTGGAATTCATGGCAACCATGGGCTAAATAATATTTATGATTATACAGAGGAATAAAGGGGTGTGTACTGGCCGTGTGTGTGTGTGTGTGTGTGTGCGGTTGGTGCTTGATCAATGTCATGCTAAATGAAATTAGCTGTCCAAAGACCAGAAGCTGTAGCAGTAATTCTACTAATTATAATCATCAATGTTGGTTCGTTTTAAAGAAGATCAAGGTATGCAAACGGTTCTGGATGCGATGCATTTATTGACCAGATAAAGTATTTCTACTGTGCCAGAAAACAGTGTTTCTGCCAGAGGGTAAAATTACGTACCCTAAAATCTTGCAAAGTAATCGATATATTTCTAATATTTCTATAATTTTTTGATAAATGATAGTAAGAAAACTAAGCTGCTTAAAATTTGTCAAAGCACACGAAATGCAGCGTCCAATTTCAAAACAGTCAAACACATAACCACCAAGTAGGGGCACTTATGGTCTGTATTGGTTTTTATCACATACTCTCAAATTATTTTCTGGAGGAAATTAAGCCTGGCAAGTTGGTGAAGTAGTGATTAAGCCATTAGGTTTAAAAGTGATAGGTGCTGGGTTCATATCCTGGTACAGGCTTCCACCTAGAGAATGTTTTAATGGCTTATTGGGATGTAAGAATACTATACTGACTTTGTTCTCACTCTTAAAAGGGATATACCCTAGTTTTTAAACACTAAGGTAGATTTTTGACAATTATAGCCATTTTTGATAACTGAAATAATATTTTACTTAGATTTTATGGTTTAGATTATCAATTTTGGCTTTCCTGGTGTTTTTAATATCACTAAATGTATTAACCATATTTTTAAAAACATGCATCTGAGAAGCAACAGTAATGTCGAGTCGAGTTTTAGTCTATTTGTACTTGTAGAGGGTTTTTCATCATTTCAAAGTCACAGACTCATGTTTCAGTCAATTGTAACTTTATCCAAATATGTTATAGGTTTATAGATTAAATAAATTTAGTGTTAATTTTCACGAGTTGAAACTAGGGTCTGTCCCTTTAACAGACTGGCCTAGCTAAGTCGGTCAAGCATCACCTGAGGTGCTTGGGTTGAACGATTGTATCTCTTCAGTGGACCCATTCTCTGACTACCCCCTTCCACTCAATCCAGTGTCCACCAAAGGCCATGGCATGTGCTGTCCTGTCTGTGGGAAATTGCATACTGTCTGGCACACATTCAGATAACTGAATGTGCTTGAACGTTAGAAGATATGAGCAAGAAAACAAAGTATTTTTCCCTTATGCATACACGTATGTATAGTTTAAATAAAGTTTACTTTGTGGGTAGTTGGTATAAAAAGTTAAAAGTTTGTTTTGTTTAACAACATCACTAGAGCACATTACCTACTGAATGTAAAACTTTTGAAAAATTTTGACGTATATGATGTACAGTAGTCTTAGAGAGGAACAACACTATATTTTTCCATTAGTAGCAAGGGATCTTGTTTACACACCATCCAACAGACAATACAGCACATACCACAGACTTTAATACACCAGTCATGGTGCACTGGCTGAAATGAGAAATAGCCCAGTGGGTCCACCAACAGGGATCGATCCTAGACTGACCGTGCATCAGGCAAGTGCTTTACCACTGGGCTATGTCCCGCTAATGGTTGCTATATATATATTAAAAAAATCCAAGGAATTCAATGTCTCACCTACTATAAACTTATTCATTGCCACTGATACATGTACACGACTGGTATATCAAAGGCCATGGTATGTGCTATCCTGTCTGTGGGATGGTGCATATAAAAGATCCCTTGCTACATTAGGAAAAATGTAGCAGTTTTCCTCTGATGACTATGTGTCAGTATTACCAAATGTTTGACATCCAATAGCCGATGATTAATTAATCAATGTGCTCCAGTGGTGTTGTTAAACAAACAAAACTTTCTTCTTCTTTTTTTCATACATGTAAATGCATCCAAAGATGTTCATTAAAAAAATATATATATATTTTT
Organism: Gigantopelta aegis; assembly: GCF_016097555.1. Lineage (NCBI taxonomy): Eukaryota > Metazoa > Mollusca > Gastropoda > Neomphalida > Peltospiridae > Gigantopelta > Gigantopelta aegis. The sequence goes on from NC_054699.1 coordinate 4,026,424, forward strand.
GAGAAATGAAGCTAAAAGTAAAACTGTAACATTTAGCTAAACCTGAAAGTTGATGCAGTGTCTGTGGCCAAAGGGGGAGGGTACGTAGCCCGATATGCAATTGATCTAGGATCGATCCCCATCGGTGCGCCCATTGGGCTATTTCTCGTTCCAGCCAGTGCTCCATAACTGGTGTAACAAAGGCTGTGGTATGTACTATCCTGTTTGTATGATGGTGCATATAAGAGATCCCTTGATGCACAATTGGGCTGGGATCGATCCCAGTCGGTGGGCCCATTGAGCTATTTCTCGTTTCAGCCAGTGTACCACAACTGGTATATCACATGTCGTAGTATGTACTATCCTGTCTATGGGATGGTGCATATAAAAGATCCCTTGCTGGTAATCGAAAACAGTAGCCCATGAAGTGGCAACAATGGGTTTCGTCTCTCGATATCTGAGTAGTCCTTAACCATATGTCCGTAAACAAAATGTGTTGAGTGCATCGTTAAATAAAACATTTCCTTCCTTCCCTTGCTGCTAATAGAAAAGAGTAGCACATGAAGTGGCGACAGCAGGTTCCTTAACCATATGTCTGACGCCATATAACCATAAATAAAATGTGTCTTGTGCGTCCTTACTTCCTCACCTTTTCACTTTTATAAACGGAGACAGAATTACCAACTTAACCCCCTCGTGATCCTTTCTGAAATATTCCTTAGTTTATTTCCAATTCTTTTCTTCTTCTTTTTTCATTTTATATTGGAAAAAATAATAACAACAAACAAAAAACCCAACCAAACTATATATATCAAAAAACCCAAATTCATTACGTCTGAAAAAATTAGTCTCTTGTCATTTTTTTTAATGAAATAGTCACGATACAGAAAAGTGTCTATTTATATCGGATGACTGTCAGCTGCTAACAGCTTAAAAGTGTATGGTCCATTACAGACCATTAATAAGAGTTAATCCCCTTGGTATCGACTCTCCTGTGCCTCACTGACATCTGCTGCTCCATTTCATCAGACGCGGGTCGGAGGCCTTATTGTTTATTAATAACTGAGTCAACCAACATGGCACCCAAGTGCCCAGCATGTATTACGGGATATAGCCATGATTTAAAAAAAGAAAAAAAAAAAGTGAATGAATGAATGTTTAACGACACCCCAGCACGAAAAATACATCGGCTATTGAGTGTCAAACTATGGTAAATGCAAAAACAATGTGATGATCAACATCAATATAAAAATTCAACAGTTAATGCAAGATGGCGCTATAGCCGATCTTTGCATCCCTTCATTAAAGTTAACCCATTTTCCCAGGATAATGATCTCTGGGTAGAGTCGCTACGTGTCTATTAGATTGTCGAAAGTTAGGTACAGACAAATCACTGATTGGTTTTTGCGTGCTAAATTGTCGATTCTTATTTTAGCCTATTATTATTAATTATGACCAGATCGACAACCAGTCAGGTTTTGATCCCCACCTGATTCTGATGACTAATTGCTTTATGTTCTGTATGTTAATGCATATTTCACATGCTATACTCTAATGGGCACCTGCTCAGTGACTAGAAACATTAGACTTTCTCCTTTGTAAACCTGTCACTGTATACATGTTGGCCATTTGTACCATTAGACATTAAATTGTAACCATGACACCTTGTCTAGTTTATATAGAGAAATAATATTTACAACAACGTAGATCTCTCTTACTATTAGATGGTATCTAGATAAGTACAGCAGGAAATGGCTACCCTTACATAGGATAATCAACTAGACATTAAAATGGTAACCATGACACCCAGTGTAGATTAGGTAGATAAGAAAATGGTTAGGTCTCACTATACAGTTCACTTCTGGGTGAGATTTTTTTCATCACTGTTCACTATAGTTCGTAACTGTGACACATGTCGTGGTTCAAACAAAATTGGTGGTTAATGGTAAGCCTTCTGGTTGTATTTTGTCCATGTTATTTTGTAATATTGTGCATTCACTTTTTGGGACATGGGTGTATAGCACAAGCGACAGCCGGAGTGAATCGGTTAATGAACCACCTGTTCGGACCGGTACTACAGCCAGATGCGGTCATATAGCAAAAAACTGAGACAGAAATGTTATCAATTTTGGAGTGAAAATAAATGCTTATATAATGTATGTTCACAATGGTGTATATTGCTAGTGCCAGCGAGAACCCATTCTATTGGCAATCTTCATTTGAAGTTGGGCAATTTAACATGGATTTCAATGGCAGATGACATCTGTGTAGTGAGACCCGTTCTACTGGCAGTCTTCATTTGAAGTTGGGCAATTTAACATGGACTTCAATGGCAGATGACATCTGTGTAGTGAGACCCGTTCTACTGGCAGTCTTCATTTGAAGTTGGGCAATTTAACATGGACTTCAGTGGCAGGATGACATCTGTGTAGTGAGACCCGTTCTACTGGCAGTCTTCATTTGAAGTTGGGCAATTTAACATGGATTTCAATGGCAGATGACATCTGTGTAGTGAGACCCGTTCTACTGACAGTCTTCATTTGAAGTTGGGCAATTTAACATGGGTTTCAATGGCAGATGACATCTGTGTAGTAAGACCCATTCTACTGGCAGTCTTCATTTGAAGTTGGGCAATTTAACATGGGTTTCAATGGCAGATGACATCTGTGTAGTGAGACCTGTTCTACTGGCAGTCTTCATTTGAAGTTGGGCAATTTAACATGGATTTAACCTTACCACCACGCAGGCTACTCTTACTGTCAGATATCAAAATGGTAACTGTGTTCATGTGGTGTAGGTCGATCTTTTACCATTAATACTCAGTGGTAAATAATACAGTTTAAATCAACATAAAGAAATGACTGGATGACACATGCATCATGTATGTGTAGCACCTACAAAAGATTGCTATGTGTATCTTGTGAAACCCCTCTAAACTGGACACCCATATTACTAAGTCAAAAAACCAACCTTACAGAGATTCTCTTTTAAAGTGATATTTAAAAGGTGATTTTTAAAAACTTCCAGGTTTTGTAAAATTCTGTTTTACTGAGGGTCTTGTTTTGAGGGATTTCACTGTGCTAACTTTGTATAATACATGTTGTCATTGTCGTCAACGGAATTTGATTTGGTGGTTCTTTGATGTTACAGGTGAGAGAATCGTGGTGTAGGAAGATGCAAAAAAAAAGGGGTGGGGGGGGGGGGGCAGGCACACATTTTTATATTTACACTATTATAAAGCAAATATAAAGCAAAATATCTGAAAAGTGGGGGGCACATGACCCCCTTGCCCCCCCCACCCCCACGCCTACTTCCTACCCCAGTGAGATATGATGAAATAACTTACCTGAAAACTGTGATTAATATTCTTTGTGCTGCATTCTGCCACACTCAGATTAGTTAGGTCAATTTCATCAAAGACCATGGACTAAGAAAAAGAAGAAACAAACAAACAAAAGGTTAATTGGATATTATACTAATTCAGTGTTGAAAAAACAAACAAAGATTCTGTCTACTTCGGAAAACATTTAACAGAATATCCAGACATTTTAAAAAATATTATTGTAAAAAAAATATATACTGACGTCCAAAAGACACTTTACAAGGCTTGAAATTGTATTATAAAAAACAACAAATGGTACGGTGGGATACGAAAGTATCGTGAGATGAACTGGTATGTGCTGTCCTGTCTGTGGGATGGTACATATAAATGATCCCATGCTGCTACTGGACAAATGTAGCAGGTTTTCTATAAGACTATATGTCACAATTATCAAATGTTTGATATCCAATAGCCAATTTGATGATGAATACCAGTAAATCAATGTGCTCTAGTGGTGTCATCAAACAAAATAAACTTTAACTCAACCAAGTGTTGAAATAATCACGTTAGACACCAAATAGTCAACAGTTGAAACACGTTTAGTAGTTTATTTTGTTTAACAACACAACTAGAGCACACTGATTAATTAATTATCGGCTACTGGATGTCAAACATTTGGTAATTATGACTTGTAGTCATCAGAGGAAACCTGCTACATTTTTCCAAATGCAGCACGGGATCTTTAATATGCACTTTCTCACAGACAGGAAAGCACACACCAAGGCCTTTGACCAATTGTGGTGCACTGGTTGGAAGGAGATAAAAAATGGATTCACCAAGGTAGTTCGATCCTGCGATGCAAGCACCTCAAGAGAGCACTCAAGCGACTGAAAACAAGTTTAGATTCATTTAACTTTTATCACATTTAACTCGGCGATGGCCTCTTGACATTACCGGTACATACAAATCATGGGACACACAGATTACTTAACATTTCCATTTTCATACGCATTCACATTGGCCCGAAAAATCACTACAACAGACTGGCATCATGCATAATTAATTAACGTCTGGAAAGCCAACATATGACTCACTGCCCACGCCGATAACACATTGGTTGAAGCCACGTCTTGAATGCCAGATACCTAAGTCCCTGTTTCCCACACCTTTGAAGAGATTAATCTGCGCAGATTTATCATCGGACGCACGGAATCAATCATACCCCAACACCAAAAGCCCAGTCTTCAATCAGTTTATTCGCCAGTCATGTTTTTAGTCCAGTGGTTATGGCACTTTCCTCAAGGCGCGATCAGTGTGTTTCATACATATATAGCCGTCTTAGTAGGAGGCTGTTTAAAGTTGCATACAACCTTCTTTTTTTTTTCTTTAGAATTTATTATAATGTGTAAATAACTTCTTTTTTTTTAACTCGCAACACCTAAAGCCCACTCTTCAATCAGTCTATTCAGCAGTCAGGGTTTTAGTCCAGTGATTATGGCATTCACCCACAGTGTTTAACTTTACATCATGTCATAAAACTAGTGGACTTCGATTAATCCTTTAATTGTTCGAAGTTAATCCTTTAATTGTTCGAAGTTAATCCTTTAATTGAAATACTAAAGGCTTATTTTGAAACGCAATACATGTCTACAGATTTAGCTGATATTGGTAACTCGGACATCATCGCATCGAGATCAAGAATGCCAAATGGCTGTGTACTGCCAATGTGCTACTGCATCTGTGATTATGAAGTGTTGTTGTAAAGAGGTGCTTTCAGACGCCGGATGCACATTTGTTCCTAAAAACTGTCAAATAGTAACGACAGTCGTTGTAACGAGGTCTGATTTCATTTCAACTTATTTTCGTGCTTATATCCAATTAAGGTTCAAGTACGCTGTCCTGGGCACACACCTCAGATATCTTGGTTGTCTGTCCAAGACAGTGGGTTAGTTGTTAGTTGGTTAGTGGTTAGTGAGAAAGAAGACAGTGTGGGGGCCTTACACCTACCCACTGAGTCGTTAAAACTCGCTCTGGGTTGGAGCCTGTGCTGGACTGAAAACCCTGTACCTAGCAGCCTGCAGTCTGATGGCTTAACCGGTGGCACAGTATATATATATATATATATATATTTGTCTACGTAGGAGGCTGTTTTAAGGTTGCACACAACCATATTTTGTTTTCTTCAGAATTTATTTTGTTTAACTGGCCTTAGTGGCATAGAGGTTAAGCCATTAGACGGTAGGTACTGGGTTCATATCCTAGTACCGGCTTCCACAGTGCAAATTTTAATGGCTCAATGGGGAAGGAATGAGGCAACTACTTTAACTACTCTCTCACTATCTACCAACAACTATTAACCCCTGTCCTGGACAAACAGCCCAGGACAGTGTGCTTGAACCTTACTTGGTATTGAGTTAAAATAAAAGTAATAAAATAAATAAATAGCTTACAGTTACATGGTGGGTAAAGATTTAAGTCAGAAAAATAAAGTTAAAATGGAGTTTTAGTTTGTTTTATTTTGTTTTGTATTTTGTTTAGTTTAATGATACCACAACATCACATTGACTGATTCAGAAAATTGTGACAACGATAGTTTCATTCGCATGTCGCTCGCGTAAGTATAGTTTGCGTAACCCATATTTCATTCATGCATTGAATTTATGACATCATTTACATGATCATGATGGGTTATCTAAAAATAAAATGGATTGACTGAATTTGTGTCTGCATAATCCATAAATAGTTTACGCCGATTTTCACTGAAACTGAATGTATGGCCAAGATGACTTTTTAAGTTAACCTTTTGATTACCGTAGGGGAGATATCTCGCCCAACGTCACGCTAATCGACATACTGTACACTGTATATAGTGCAATCCCCAGTTCATATTTCCTGCAGTTTTGCACAAAGCACTCATTGGAAACGGATGTGTAATACAGCAAACAGATTTCTTGACAAGATGCTGTCTTTTGTTTATCTTTTTTTAATGGAATATACCTTGGAATTTTTAGTTCAAAAAGTGGTTTTCGGCAACTATTTTCGCTTGACAACAATTGCAGCACATCATGGTCATTTTCAGGGATCGATAGCTGATTGTGACAGCTAATTTGATAATAAATTTGATTGTTTAACCAACAACGAAAATCACCAAATATTAGGATATGAATTATAGTTTTTTTTTTTTTAATTCTGGTCAGAAAAACCACTGTTATCTGGAATAATGGACATAAATATTGGACAGCTGGCCACAAATGCCGGTAAGTAAATGCTACTTTTTCTATTTTTTGCCTAATTTTAATCAATATTAACTGATCTAAAATAACATAAAAATTAGAACCAACAAAAATAATACTTACCGATTCAAGTATGAATTTTATTTTATGTATTTATAAAATATTTAAGTGAATATATGTGAGTAAAAATTATAAACTCATCGTGGTTTTTGTCAAAAATTAATCCAGTAATCTAAAGGTTAAATTCTGACCCCGGCTGAGTATTATTATACATTCATTTGCTTTTCCAACAGCAAATTAGAGATAAAATTGCAGATAATGAAAGAAAAACCACACCGGGTTATTTAAGCATGAAAAAGTTGTCAACACAATGTTTTCACGGCAGTGATCACCAAAGGAGCATTCAAATCCTCTATTAACTGCCTGCTGCTAATTTCCATTTGCCATTACATGCAAACTGTTCACGCATGCATGTGCATCATTATCGACATTAATAGTCGTGGGTGTGTGGACGTTTTGGTTCTTTCATTCATATAATTATTCACAACCAGTATTCCACAACTGGTGTATTTATATGCATTGTGACAGCCAAGGATATATCAAAGGATAGTCATTATTTGATACTTATAGTCTGTCCCATCCTCCTACAAAAATGGTTAGACATAAGAAGGAAATTAAAAGTGTTTTAGAAATAAAACTAAAAAACCCCCCTATTTTTGTGTGCAATTTAAAAAACAACTGGCTCAGAAATAATTAACTTGCTGTAAATTCCATAATATATAAAAAAATGTGTTCTCAGTGTGAAGGACTATAGTTTTGTGCTAATATCTAATTAAGGTTCAAGCATGCTGTCCTGGACACATACCTCAGCTATCTCGGCTGCCTGTCCAGGACAGTGGGTTAGTGGTTAGTTGTAAGTTGTTAGTTAAAGAGATAGTGGTGTGGTTGCCTTACACCAACTCACTGAGTCTTTAAACTCGCTCTAGGTGGAAGCCGGTACTAGGAGGTGAACCCGGAACCTACCAGCCGCAAATCTGATGTTTAGGTTAAATGGCCGATATCTTAAGGCAGTCACTAGTTATTCTCTATCAACATATATAGATATATACACACACATCTATCTCATGGTCCATTCCTTGATGTGGTGAGATAGCTTGCATGTCTCAATGACTCGGAGAGCTATACCAGCTGGAGCATCAGTTCCTGGTAAGGTCACCCAAGCTGAACTGGTCAAAGGGTAGAGACTAGACTAATATGGACCGGACAGACAGAGGATGTGAGTCAAGAAAGACAACTGTCTAGGAGAAGCAAACTCCAAAATTAAAACTGGGCTGGAGAGGCTCAGAATCCTAGTTAGGAAACTCTCCTAGGAGAAGGAAAACTCCAAACTCAAACCAAGTCCACTGAAGTCAGAGTACAGAAGCTTAGCATGAAAATCAAAAGGAAATGTCTGTACATGCACCAAGCTCTATGATCATGATCATATATATACATGTATTACTAAACAACAGTGTTCAATCTGGTCACAAACATAGCGAATCTGGGCTCAATTTCACAAAACATTGTAAGCCTAGTTTTGCATGTAAACGTAAATCTATGACTAAACTACAATTCTTGTTACTATTAACAATAAACCAAATATAGTTTAAAATACACATATTTCGTTTTCTTTTGTCAATAAAATGCTCCATCTTCCGTAATGATGTAATTTTTTTTGCGTGAAATAGATTCCAAACATGTATTGTGAAAATGGCTCCTGACACCAATTCAGCAAGTCTTACCAAGAGCCACTGATAAAACATCATTTAAAAAATATCTGTGTTAGTGTCAGCTGGTGAGGATGTTCCAGGAATTGTTTTATTTAACGACACACTCAACATATTGTATTTATGGTTATATGGCGTCAGACTAAAAGAATCCTTCATATGTGTCCATGTGGGACAGGGCTATTCCACCCGAGGGTACATAATTTGTTTGGCAAGCCTCGTCCCCGGCATCATATTATGTACCCGAAGGTGGAATAGCCCTGTCCTACATGGATACATAATGGAGGATTATTTTTCTCTCATCCAGTAGATGAAAAACAAGCATTTTGGGAAAACGTGAAAAACCTACTTTTTCTTCTTCAATAAAATAATCATAACCATTGAAAAGATCGTACCCAAAAATGGTTTATAATAAAAGTATAAACCGAAAATGATAGTACAATTTCATTATGATAGCAGGTTTCCTTCTTTTTATGAAATATAGAAAGCATTTCTTGCGTTATTTTGCCATTTACGTGACGTCACCCAGTGTTAATATCAGCTCAAACAACAGAAGTCACGTGGCCATGCAAGACTGATTTATTCCGCATGGGCTGACGTCATGGAATACGCCTGTCTTGCATGGCTAGGGATGGGAGAAATAATATGTCCTTATGGTTAAGGACCAAACAGATATTGAGAGGAAACCCGCTGTTGTCGCTTCATGGGCTACTCTTTTCGATTAGCAGCAAGGGATCTTTTATATGCACCATCCCACAGACAGGATAGCACATACCACAGCCTTTAATGTACCAGTTGTGGTGCAAGGGCTGGAGAGAGAAATAGCCCAATGGGCCCACTGACGGGAATCGATCCCAAACTGACTGCACATCAAGCGAGAGCTTTACCACTGTTGTAAGTCTCGCCTTGAGGATCTTCCAGTGACTGATTTTAAATTTAAAAAAATATATATTGGTCGTGCTCTACTACATGTGATGTGATGCTCTGTTATAAATATTCATAATCGATTGTCACAGCAAACGTTAACTGTAATCGTTTCTACAGGTTAGACAATGAAACTGATAAATACAAACTGTATAATGCATTTTGGATTTGTTTTCATGTGCGCATAAAAAACCCTCGATGCTGAACAGCTAACAAAGGTAAAATGGACAATTTATAGTGTCTATATCTCAGTGAACATGACGATAGGTGCATGTATATAGTCCTAATTAATCAAGTTGTTCAAACAGAAGTTTGTTTTTGTTTAACGACACCACTAGAGCACATTGATTAATTAATGATCGGCTATTGGATGTCAAATGGTAATTCTGACATGTAGTCATCAGAAGAAACCTAATACATTTTTCCTAATGCAGCAAGGAATCTTTTATATGCACTTTCCCACAGACAGGAAAGCACATACCACAGCATTTGACCAGTTTTGTGCACTGGTTGAAACGAAAAAAAAAAACCAATCAGTTGAATGTATCCACCGAGGTGGTTCTATCTTGCGAAGCAAGCACCTCAGGCGAGCGCTCAACTGACTGACCAAAATCCCGTCCCTCTTGAAATAGAAAGTAAATTACGGCCTCTTTTTTTTTGGGGGGGGGGGGGGGGGGGGGGAGACAGTGTGTGAAAAAATTAAGATCTTTGAGATGTATTTTAGAGGATTATGACTTTAAAATACAGTGAAACCCCTCTAAACCGGACACCCTTGGGACCAATAAAAATGTCTGGTATTAAGAGGGATCCGGTTTAGAGAGGTTAACTTTTGTACTGGTTTTTAAAAAGGACTCTGTAAAACGTCCGGTTTACTGAGGGTCCGGTCTTGAGAGGTTTCACTATACAACCAAATTATAAACTAAATAGCAGATGAGTTAATCATCAAATACATAGATCTGTCCTCTGTAAAATCAACTGCAAATATCTGGATATTTTAGCACACCTGTGAATTTCTATTTCACCTGCTCGGTTTTAAAAATGGACCGCTTTTTGCTTTTCGCAGGTCGCTATTTCAAGCCCTGTAATTAAAATAATTTTTAAGTGGACATAATTCTGACCAATCGTATAAACAGCTTGATGATGATCGGCTGATGCAAACTGATTATAATCCCAGAGCACATCCTGCAATTCTGACCCCTCTACGATGAAGCCAGGATAAAGCTCTGGCCAAACGGAGCAACACTGGCTGTCAAGCTTTGGGCTTCCAAAGAAGACTTGACAGATACAGTGTTTTTTTATCACCACAACCGGACTCCAAATCTAAAGCATGATCAACTATAGCTTGAACACAGAAGAAGAAGATTATAACCATCATGAAATACCATCCTGATTCCCAACACTGACGTCAGTGATTAAAGTCACTTATCATCAATTTCAGGCATTTCATTTTGTTACCAAATTTTGACGTTTTTTTTTTTTTTTACCATGAATCTCATTTTGTTATACACACTGTGGGGGGGACGGGACGTAGCCCCATGGTAAAGCGCTTACTTGATGCGCGATCAGTTTGGGATCGATCCCCATCTGTCGACCCATTGGGCTATTTCTCGTTCCAGCCAGTGCACCACGACTGGTATATCAAAGGCTGTGGTATGTACTATTCTGTCTGTGGGATGGTGCATATAAGAGATCCCTTGCTACTAATTGAAACACATAGCAGGTTTCCTCTTTAAGACTATATGTCACAATTACCAAATGTCTGACATCCAATAGACGATGATTAATAAATCAATGTGCTCTAGTGGTGTTGTTAAACAAAACAAAATTTAACTTTTTACACACTGTACTAGTACACAAGCTGACAATGTATCATTTTGGCAGATTAAAGTTTGTTTTATTTAAACACATCTCTAGATCACATTGATTAAATGAATGAATGAATGAATGTTTAACGACATCCCAGCACAAAAATACACATCGGCTATTGGGTGTCACAAATGCTAAGTATATGAACATTGATTAAATAATCTTTGGCTATTAGATGACAAATATTTGGTAATTATGACACCTAATTATTCAGACAAAATCTGCTAAGTACTTTGGAATTATTCCATTAGTTCAGATCAGGTGAGACGTTTTAACGTGCACATTCAAAACAAGCTGTTATAGCGTACGCCTGTCATAGGCGCAGGTGTCTGCCTAAGCTGGCTCCTCCGTCCAGGACAGAAAAAGGGTTGGGGTGGGTGGGAGAGGGGATCGCCTGCGCTGGCAAGTGCAAGGGAGTACAAGCAGCTATTAGTATGAGGGATCTTTTATATGTACTTTCTCCCAGACAGGACAGCACATACCATGACTTTTAGTATACCAGTCATGGAACACTGGACAGCACATACCACCAAATTACAAACTGTCTGGTATCCAATAACAAATAATTAATATACCCTAGTGGTATAGTTAAACAAAACAATTTTTTGTTGAAAATATACAAGCATTTTGTTTGACATCTGATGTTCAGGCAACATGTTAAAAAAATATAATTCCCTCGTGTTTTCATAAAATATAATTTCCATGATGTTTTAATAAAATATATGGTAATTCCCATGATGTTTTCATAAAATATAATTTCCATGTTTTGATAAAATATAATTCCCATGACATTCATATCATACTTACATTATTTATTAGCATGACATTTGTTATTAATTAGAACTTTACTGTGCACAATGTAAAATAATCTAGAAAAAAAAAATGTGAAAAAAAGATTCTCATGAGATTATCTGGTATAAAGTTTGCAGAAATCCAAATGGATTCTAAAAAAATATGATGACAAATTATTTCTAAATGGATAGAACAAAAAAGGTCATGTAATCACCTTACACTCAGCCTTACAGGGTTTCTGCCAGAGAGTAAAACAGGTATGGCATCATACCCAAATTTTTGCAGATTTTATTTTTTTAAGTTAACCTTTTGACAAAATTAATTACTCTTATCATCACTGTATGATTTTCTTAACCTTAACCCTAAACTTATCCCATTTTCTTTCTGGGGGAGGCCTGTAGTTGCATTCAATTCCATAGTGCCGTACCCAAACATTTCTTTCTGGCAGAAACACTGCCTTATTCACCACACCTTCGCCGTTCGCTTATTCCGAGTTAATCGTAGCATGTACTAAGATACGAACTCGCAACCTACATCACCCCATTGTCTCAACCCATACAATTGCCCACAACAATCGGCAATGCTGTGGAAATTGCCATGGAGTTTTTAATTCTCCTCTGTACGTTTTTGCCTTGGACTATAATTAGGGTTTTATTCAATGGAACAGGTTTTTTGCCATGGACATTTTCTTAATTGCAGGGTTTGGTGTCAACCTTCATCGTGAAACAAGAGGCTGATATCAGGCAATCAACTGCAGTGTTCTAGCTAGCAATAAATAGAGAGGCGCTGCGCCCTGCCCCCGTTTTGTGCCGCCCTGCCATGTTTGTTTCCGTACCGCCCCTGAATATCGCCGCACCGCCCCTGAATATCGCCGCCCTGCCCTAATTCATTGTCAAACAAAAATACAAAATCTTGCTTTCCTCTCAAAGCGTGTACATTGTTGTTACGAGTCTGAATTCCCAACGAAAAACGTTTGACAATACATTGTTTGGCCACAGTTGTGAAAGCCGACAGCAGTAACGTGATATGTTTTTTTTCGTTTCTATTGTTAGTCGATATGACTGCAGACGAGCGGACAGGCAGTCTTACAAAGCTTGAATGCGAAGTAATCCTCACACCGTCACGCACATAACCACACACCACCTAACAAACACCTAGTTGAAAGTAGAAAATCATGATAAACTTCAACAGAACGTCAAATGCGAAATTTATTTTGATAAGAAAATTTTTGAAAGTAATTGTTGCCTTTGCAAATACCCAGACCAAGATACATATAGTTTTAACTGATGTCAGTAGTCCTTATCAATGACACATTGATTGCATCTTTATAATATGGCACAGAGTAAACTAGCAACACTGGTTATTTGGTCTATGAAGGCATAACTGTGTTTTGTTAAAAGCATGTCTACAAAAGCTATTTAATGAAATCTATCTAGACCTTGACATGCAATAATAGCCATTTTTAAATGCAGTGAGCAACTTGTTACAAATATATCCTTATGTCAATTTTTTTATTTTTTTGTTCTTTTATTTCTTTTTATTTATTTCTAATCATTCTCTTTTTTTCATTTCTTGATTTCTTTTAATTATTTCATTTATTTATTTTAAATTACATTTGGGCATGATATTAAATGGTATAAATACTATATATAATAAAAAAAGAATATGATTTTTTAGGTGATCCAACCTTTTGTAAAACATTTTAATAGTTAAAGTTTGATTTTATTTAACGACACCACTAGAGCATATTGATTTATTAATAATCGGCTATTGGATGTCAAACATTTGGTAATTTTTAAATTTAGTCTTAGAGAAAAACCCGCTACTTTTTTCCATTAGTTTCATTGTTTATATACAACATACCACAGACAGGATAGCACATACCACAGCACATTCCAGTCGTGTTGCACTGGCTGGAACGATATTTTTTTAATAGTGTCTATATTTAGTACATTAGTACAATAATATTGCATACGGTGATGAATGTACTGTTTCATCAAACATCCAAATTTAAGAATAATAAATTTGGGTTTAGAAATTGATAGTCCCCCAAACTCCAAAAACGTTTTGTAAATTAAAACCAGCATAGATATTCCTACATATATGATATTTATGAATGTAAAAAATTCGATCATATCCAGAACTTGCCTCCAAAATAAGATTTTCGTGTTAAAAATGCCCTACAATTAAATTAGCGCCCTGCCCAATCAAAATCCTAGCTAGAACACTGAACTGTATTAATTTTATTTCGTTTTATTTTCATGCTTACCAGTACATCCAATTAAGGTTTAAGCATGCTGTCATGGGCACACACCTCAGCTATCTGGGCTGTGTGTCCAGGACAGTGGGTTAGTTGTTAATTGTTAGTGGTTAGTGAGAGAGAAGAGGCTGTAGTGGTCTTACGCCTACCCACTGAGTCGTTAGAACTTGCTCTGGGTGGGAGCCGGTACCGGGCTGCGAACCCTGTACCTACCAGCCTTATGTTAGTGGTTAGTGAGAGAGAAGAGGCTGTAGTGGTCTTACGCCTACCCACTGAGTCGTTAGAACTTACTCTGGGTGGGAGCCGGTACCGGGCTGCGAACCCTGTACCTACCAGCCTTATGTTAGTGGTTAGTGAGAGACAAGAGGCTGTAGTGGTCTTACGCCTACCCACTGAGTCGTTAGAACTTACTCTGGGTGGGAGCCGGTACCGGGCTGCGAACCCTGTACCTACCAGCCTTGTTAGTGGTTAGTGAGAGAGAAGAGGCTGTAGTGGTCTTACGCCTACCCACTGAGTCGTTAGAACTTACTCTGGGTGGGAGCCGGTACCGGGCTGCGAACCCTGTACCTACCAGCCTTATGTTAGTGGTTAGTGAGAGACAAGAGGCTGTAGTGGTCTTACGCCTACCCACTGAGTCATTAGAACTCTCTGGGTGGGAGCCGGTACCGGGCTGCGAACCCTGTACCTACCAGCCTTATGTTAGTGGTTAGTGAGAGAGAAGAGGCTGTAGTGGTCTTACACCTACCCACTGAGTCGTTAAAACTTACTCTGGGTGGGAGCCGGTACCGGGCTGCGAACCCTGTACCTACCAGCCTTATGTTAGTGGTTAGTGAGAGACAAGAGGCTGTAGTGGTCTTACGCCTACCCACTGAGTCGTTAGAACTTACTCTGGGTGGGAGCCGGTACCGGGCTGCGAACCCAGTACCTACCAGCCTTATGTTAGTGGTTAGTGAGAGAGAAGAGGCTGTAGTGGTCTTACACCTACCCACTGAGTCGTTAGAATTTACTCTGGGTGGGAGCCGGTACCGGGCTGCGAACCCTGTACCTACCAGCCTTATGTTAGTGGTTAGTGAGAGAGAAGAGGCTGTAGTGGTCTTACGCCTACCCACTGAGTCGTTAGAACTTACTCTGGGTGGGAGCCGGTACCGGGCTGCGAACCCAGTACCTACCAGCCTTATGTTAGTTGTTAGTGAGAGAGAAGAGGCTGTAGTGGTCTTACACCTACCCACTGAGTCGTTAGAACTTACTCTGGGTGGGAGCCGGTACCGGGCTGCGAACCCTGTACCTACCAGCCTTATATTTGATGACTTAACCAGGACGCCACTGAGGCCGGTGATTGTATTGGTATCTGGCCTTGTCTAACAATCATAGTGCATATATGTCTGCAAATATGTCTTTGTTATCGAGAAAGCAGTGATAATTAATGACTAGACATGACACCAGGTATTGCAGATGGCTTTGTTGTATCCTGTAATTATTACCAGCCAAAGATAGCACTCACCCAGGGTTACATGCTACAAATCTGATGCGTTAATTGGTCAGATGACGTTGGTCACACTTCTCCATGACGATTACTTAATAGTATAACACCGTCACATGTTGTTACCTCGACTTAATCCATACTGTGACAACCTACACATGTCAATAAAAGTAAAAAGTTTTGTTTTATTTAACGCCTCTAGAGCACATTGATTTTTATCTAATCATCGGCTATTGGATGTCAAACATATCCATTCCCAGTCTGGAGCTCCACACGGTAAGACGTGTTTGTTTCGCGTGTGCACACTGCATGTGCTTTCGTGTGCTCGACTTGGGGGTCCTTCATTTCGTTGTTTTTGTCAGCGAAATGAAGTTTTGTACTGGGATGTATGCGGCCATTGGAACTGATAGAACGCTGGACCGCTTCTCGTTTCGACAGCCTGCACCACCAGGTTGGATTCTTCGTCATTTCTGTGTCTGACTGTCGACTTGGTTTTTTTCGTGACTCGTATGATGGCCATTCTGCAGAACGCCACGGTTGTTCGCGTTTAGTCTATACATGTCTGAGCCTGTCCTAGCAGCACTGGATGATTGACCGCCCCACTCTAAAAAGAAATAGGAAGCGGGGTCGGCCCCTACTACTCTTTTTCTAGACTTTACCTTGCTTTATAGTGATACCATCTTGTATACTCCGGAGTCGGGCCCGTCCGCACCACTATACCAAACCATGACGACTGGACTATACCCTAGTCTGATACTCTCTCTCGTTCAGACGGATCCGGCTTCTCAAGATCTGTATTTCAGAACAGCACGACACCTTCAACGTCTATCGACTGTCAATCTAGGGGTTTTCTTGACGGGATGCAACCCATCTCGTCCCTTTAAGCTGTGCACCCAAACGGCCTTAACGAGGCCACTCGCGTGGACATATCGATCGGACTTTAAACTTTTAGATCTGCGTTCAAAATTTTATGTAGAAATTACTTCTTTATTTTTAAATATTATTAAATAGTCCGATCCTCTCTTCTTTCTCTTATTTAATTTTGGACTGTCCTTCTAAAATGCTCCAAATTATATAAATATTCGGCTGAGCAGTCAATTCTTTTTATTTTTGGCTTGTAACCTTTTTATTTTTTTTATTTATTCTATTAACTTTTTTACTAATTGCTATTTTCAAAATTCTGCCCATTTTCAACACCCACCTCCATCCCGAGTCAGGCCACCGATCTTATCGGAGGTCGGACTCGGGATGGGCGTGTTCGAAACCCTAGTGGTATATGGGCACGTTAAACTAGTTATCATCATCATCATCAAACATATGGTCATTCTGACATACTTCTTTAGAGGAAACCGGCTGCCACCACATAAGCAGCAAGGGGTCTTTTATATGCATTCCCACAGACAGGACAGCACATACCACAGCCTTTGATGAACCAGTTGTGGACCACTGGTTGGAATGGAAAATAGCCCAAACTGCAAATGGGTCTACTGAGAAGGATCGATCCAATGACCGACCATGTCACAGGCGGACACGCTACCACTTGAGCTACATCCCGCTTCCTACACTTGTGAACAATGCAAACTGAACTTTTTTGTGCACTCAGATCAGGGATTCGAACTTACTACAGTCTAAATGTTTTTTCTTTTTCTTTTTGCCTTGTAAACTTGTACACTGTAAACAAGTAGAACGCTTTAACCCATGAGATGAAACCTTATGAATCTGATACTATTACAGGCTTTCTGCCAGAGAGTACGATGGGTGAAACAATGTACCCTAAAATCGGTGAAACAACGTACCCTAAAATCAGTGATATAACGTACCCTAAAATCGGTGAAACAATGTACCCTAAAATCGGTGAAACAATGTACCCTAAAATCGGTGAAACAATGTACCCTAAAATCGGTGAGAAATAACGTACCCTAAAATCAGTGATATAACGTACTCTAAAATCGGTGAAATAACGTACCCTAAAATCGGTGAAACAATGTACCCTAAAATCGGTGAAACAATGTACCCTAAAATCGGTGAAACAACGTACCCTAAAATCGGTGAAACAATGTACCCTAAAATCGGTGAGAAATAACGTACCCTAAAATCAGTGATATAACGTACTCTAAAATCGGTGAAATAACGTACCCTAAAATCAGTGATATAACGTACTCTAAAATCGGTGAAACAATGTACCCTAAAATCGGTGAGAAATAACGTACCCTAAAATCAGTGATATAACGTACTCTAAAATCGGTGAAATAACGTACCCTAAAATCTTGAAAATTGATGGATACATTTTTATAGTTTTTTAGAAAGATTAAAGTGAAATAACTGCTGTTTAAAATTTGTCAAAGTCCATGAAATGCAGTGTCCAATTTTGAAAGATTTCAAACCCATAACCACCTAGTAGTGGCACTTATGATCTGTTTTATTTTATTATACATCCACAAATTGTTTTCTGGCAGAAAGTCTGTATTAATGTATAGTAATGTGTTCATATGTAGTACGACGACGATCATCAAATACCAAATTGGAAAATCGTAGATTATACAGTTAGCATGTGCATCACATTTAATGTCAATTTGTTTTTACCCAGCAGCCACTTACCTGGTATTAAACACTATTCTGGGGTATGGGAATAGGGGTAAGAGAGTTACTAAACACACTTCTTATTGAATTAAAATCTTAAAGGGACATACCCTAGTTAATATTTTGGCATGATATTCTTCACATTATTTGTACTCTACTGCAGTGCAGAATCTAAATCAGCAAATCAATTTTTTTTTTTTTTACCCAACAACCAAGTACTGATTAAACAATATTCTAGGAGATGGGGTGGGGTGGGGTGGCGGAGTCACTAAACAAATCTGTCCACTTGTCAAATTGAATTCTTCATATTTTGGCATGACCTTGCTAAAATGTAAATCAAAATCCAGTTTTTCATCTAACAACTACTAATTAATTAAAGAAGATCTCAGGGTGGTAGGGGAAGTTATTAAACAAACATTCTTCTTATCCCAATTAAAATCTTGTTGTTTTGGTGTGTGGTGTGACGTTTATGGGGGTGAGGTGGAGGGGTGGGGGAGACATTTGCACTGCACTGTAATGTAAAAATCTGATTCAGCAGCTGCTTGTTTTTCCAAGTCAGACAGCACTCCAGTCTCTGGATCTGGCGCGGACAATGTGTCAAAATGTCAGTGAATGCCACGGTGTGCACCTTGGGACAGATCCGATGGTGTGAAAAGGAAATGAGAAACTCGGTGGCAGCTGGTACAAGGGCTTGCTGGTGTCTGGGTGACGTCAACCAAGGCCTCAGTCGTAATTACCATTTCTTTAACCTCTCTCTCTCTAGCTCCTCTTAAAGCCGGATTTCATTTGGTGTTTTTATTGGGCTGTGGTGTGGCTTAATGGTAGAGTGCTCGATTGACGTGCAAAAATTGGTCGCAGGATCAACAACAATTTTTTTAACCCCCCCCCCCAATCCCTCCCTCTCACTCTCCTTGAAGCCAGATTTCATTTGATGTTTTTATGGGTGATGTAGCTCAGTGGTAGAGAGCTCGTTTGACATGCAAAATTGGTGGCAGGATAAATATTTTGGTGTTCTTATGGGCGACGACGTAGCTCTGTGGTACAGCACTCGCTTGAGGTGCAAAATTGGTCGCAGAATCATTTCATTGGTGTTTTATGGGCAACAACGTAGCTCAGTGGTAGACCACTCACCTGACATGAAAAAACTGGTCGCAGGATTAATCTCGCTCGATCAACTATGGTATGTACTGTCCTGTCTGAGAAAAACAAGGTTTCAACCAACCGTGACCATCCTCAGTTAAAGATTCTTTTGTTTAATGACCTCCCTTTAATAAGGGAGGTATTATATGTACTTTCCCATACACATGTCAGAGTGGTGTAGTGTGGGTAAATTTTGGCATGCTTCCATCTGAGAACTGTTCAAGCTTGCCTATCATGGGCAGAATTTCTGACTTCGCAAGAGAGTTTTGTCGATGATAGGTACATGTCAGCACAAGTCACAGCCTTTAATATACCAGTGATGGGACAATCAATCTGATAAAATACTGATTCAATGAAGTGTATTGTCAAACAGGCAGTAGGCCTATATAAATTTCTCTCCATGAGATGAAGCTTTAATTTTACTGCCCAAGACAAGTGTGCATTACAACAGCTTGCTCTGAATGTGCACATTAACCCCTTTGGTATTGGTATTGGTATTGGTATTGGTATTGATGAAGCTACAAATGTAAATTTAAACAAATGTTAAATAACAAACTGAAGATCACTCTCATAAAATTGTGCTAGGCAAGCAATCCAGGGCTCGAACTTAATGACGGCATCGACAGCAATTGCCGTCATTGAGATGTAAATTACCGTAGGTAGAGAGCATCACCGGTGGCACTTTTGTGCCATTGGTAAACCTTCTCAACAATGGCAAAATGTATACACCTGGCGTACATTAGCTGCCAATATTTAACACTTGGACATTTGATATGTCTACATACAGCAAAATAACCTTTCATTCATGTTTATTTATTAAAAATGTCACTTAAAAAATAAAAAAAATGGCAATAGACAGACGCAAAATTGCTGTCGGTGGGCTGTTTCACCCATGGCAATTCTTTTAAAAAGTGCTGTGGGAGACAAATTCTTAAAGGGACATACCCTAGTTTTTAAACACTAAGGCATATTTTTTTACTATTAGAGCCATTTCTGATAACTGAAATCATACTTTACCTAAGATTTTATTGTTTAGATTATCCATTTCCGTACATTCGAAGTGTTTTTGGTCATCCTGGTGTTTTTAATATCACAAAATGCATTTCTCATATTTTTAATAATGCACGTGCGTCTGAGAAGTAACAGCTATGGAGTCTATTTTTAGAGGGTATTTCACCATTTCAAAGTCACAGACTCATGTTTTACTCAATTGTAACTTTATCCAAATGTTTGTAGATTAACTGAACTTAGTGTTAATTTTCACGAGTTAGAACTACGGTATGTCCCTTTAGGTTTGAGCCCTGGTAATCACATGAAATGTCAAGTTTAATGTACAGGTACATAAAATAAAACTCTTATTGCCAGGTGATACATTTTCCACTCTCCTAATACTTTCCAGGCGGGGGGGAGCGGGAGTGAACACTCGCGGTTTTGTTTAACGACACCACTAGAACACACTGATTAATCAATCATCAGCTAAATTGGATGTCAAACATTCGGTAATTCCGACCCGTAGTCACCAGAGGAAACCCGCTACATTTTTCCTAATGCAGCAAGGAATCTTTTATATGCACCATCCCACTGACAGGATAGCACACACCATGGCCTTTGATATTCGAGAAAATCAGAACAGCATCTTTAAATCTGCATGATGATAAAGCTGGTGGAATCTAGCAGCGCAATGAGTCAAAATGTCACTGATTGCTACACCGGTCATCTTGGGACACATCCCACGGTGCAGAAAGGAAATTATAACCTCACTGATAGCCGCTGTGAAAGCTAGTTGGCGTCTCCACTGACGTCATAGATGCTTTGAGGTAATTACACTTTTTTTTTCTTTTTTTTTGCCTAACCTTTTTATATGCCAGATTAATTTCCATGACATGAGGAGTTTCTGTGCTAAGATGTTGGAATGACAGTGGAAATGAACAAAGTTGTATAATGATAGTGAACCATGATCTAAGGCTTCCATTTGTAATAAATACAATGAATGGAAAATGTAGCTGGAATCAATACAATAACAGGATGCAATTACAATGAACATATGAATGGATGAATGGATGGATAAATGAATGAATGGATGGATGGATGGATGAATGGATGGATGGATGGATGAATGAATGGATGGATGGATAAATGAATGGATGGATAAATGAATGGACGGACGGATGGATGGAATGATAAATGGATGGATGGAATGATAAATGGATGGATGGATGGATGGATAAGTGAATGGATGGATGGATGGACGGACGGATGAATGGACAGATGAATGAATGGTGTAGACATATTGTCACCATTAATGAATGAATGAATGTGTTTAAAGATGTGCCAGCACAATGAATGAATGAATGAATGAATGAATGAATGAATAGTAATGAAAGATTATGTAGATACATGAATAAATGGAATTCTGACATATTTTGTTTGTTTTGTTTAACGACACCACTAGAGCACATTGATTTATTAATAATTGGCTATTGAATGTCAAACATTTAGTAATTTTGATATACTGTCTTGGAGAAGAAACCCACTATATCAGTAGCAATGGATTTTTTATATGTACCATCCCACAGACAGGATAGCACATACCACAGCCTTTGATATACCAGCCGTAGAGCACTGGATGGAACGAGAAATAACCCAATGGCCTCACAGACAAGGATCGATCCCAAACTGACCGTGCATCAAGTGAGTGCTTTACCACTGGGCTACATCCCGCCTCATCTATAACAGGACTGGGAAAGATAAACAAACATATAGTATGTAGTTACCTTAGTATTTTTTGCATAGTATAGTTTTCTTCCTTTCAATTTGAAGTATCTTCTCTTCCATCTCTGAAACAACAAAATAAATAAATGATTAAATAAATAAATAAAAATAAATGATTTAATAAATAAACAAATAAATAAAGAATTAAATAAATAAACAAAATAAACAAACAAACAAACAAACAAACAAACAAATTGTAAAATGACTGGGAGTACCACTCTACTGTGACTCATTACTTAATTTCAACTTATTTTCGTGCTTATGTCCAATTAAGGTTCAAGCACAAACGTGTTAATGACATTGTTTTCCAGGATCAAATAAACAATAACGCCCACCAATTTAACAACATCATTAGTAATTGGGACAGGACAAGTTAACTGTTGAAGGGTCTACAGTTAAATTGTGGCCAAGTTTTCTGTTTTTAAAATACAAGACATTTAGTTGATTTCATGGAAAAACATTTCATTTTACAATGGGACATATAAACCATATGCAGTTTTTAGATTTGTGTGTGTTTATATTGTTTGTCTGTTGTCTGCAAACAAACAGCCTTCACCACAAGAGATAGCATGATGGGCCCACCGAAGGGGATCGATCCCAGACTGACCGGGCATCAAGCGTGTGCATTACCACTGGGCTACGGCCCGCCCCTTCACAGGGAGCCAGTGCAGTGACCTGAACTGAACACACCTATTGATGAGTCTCAACATACAGCAATACAGTGACCTGAACTGAACACACCTATTGATGAGTCTCAACATACAGCAATACAGTGACCTGAACTGAACACACCTATTGATGAGTCTCAACATACAGCAATACAGTGACCTGAACTGAACACACCTATTGATGAGTCTCAACATACAGCAATACAGTGACCTGAACTGAACACACCTATTGATGAGTCTCAACATACAGCAATACAGTGACCTGAACTGAACACACCTATTGATGAGTCTCAACATACAGCAATACAGTGACCTGAACTGAACACACCTATTGATGAGTCTCAATATACAAGAGTGCAGCAATACAGTGACCTGAACTGAACACACCTATTGATGAGTCTCAATATACAGCAATACAGTGACCTGAACTGAACACACCTATTGATGAGTCTCAACATACAGCAATACAGTGACCTGAACTGAACACACCTATTGATGAGTCTCAACATACAGCAATACAGTGACCTGAACTGAACACACCTATTGATGAGTCTCAATATACAGCAATACAGTGACCTGAACTGAACACACCTATTGATGAGTCTCAATATACAGCAATACAGTGACCTGAACTGAACACACCTATTGATGAGTCTCAATATACAGCAATACAGTGACCTGAACTGAACACACCTATTGATGAGTCTCAATATACAAGAGTGCAGCAATTGCAATTTTAGAAAATTCACCCAGCAAAACCTTCCCGTCCCGGAATTGGCCAGTGGCGAGGTCAGAGGTTAAATTCTGGATAGGCGTGCCTGAACCTAATGGATATAGGCACGTTAAAAGAGTTCTCTTTCCGTCCCTTCAGCAAAACCAGGGATCGAAATAAGCATAGTGTGTGGTAAGCCATGTTCAGGTTACCACAAAATACAGATCTGGGCCCCGTTCCACAAAGCGATCTTAGCCCTAAGATCACCTTAAGTGCATAGCTACCTTATGTACTAAGGTGATCTTAGGGCAAAGATCGCTTGTGGAACGGGGCCCAGGGGCCTAATTCATTAAACTCTCGCAACTTTGCGATCTCGCCGTGCAATGCTAAAAGACTTGCAAAGAGGATGCTTTGTTGTCTAGCAGAGCCTAAGAGAGCTTTGTGAATTAGGTCCCTGGTAACCTGTATGCTGTGACTTAATTATCAAGTTTACAATTCCCACTGTTATTAACCATCATTTAGGTGATACCACCTCTTGAACAGCCCACCCCCACCCCTCAGCCCCTCCCCATAAAGAAAATAGCTACAGGTGATCTCATAACTGTGAATGTTGTCATTCTCCTCCGTGATTTTTGAAAAAAAAAAATTGTTCTTCTTCCTTTCAACTGTAAACGTAAGATTTCAGATACCTCATACAGAAAAATGAATTGGAGATGGTTTTTTAGGATTGCGCCAGAAATATTTAAACATGATTTAATATCCATATTTGGG
Organism: Gigantopelta aegis; assembly: GCF_016097555.1. Lineage (NCBI taxonomy): Eukaryota > Metazoa > Mollusca > Gastropoda > Neomphalida > Peltospiridae > Gigantopelta > Gigantopelta aegis. The sequence goes on from NC_054699.1 coordinate 4,050,689, forward strand.
GATTCCGTCTCATAATTTTAGTATCCAACCTAATGTCTGTGATTTCGAGGAAGCCCAGAAAAAATATTTGTGACATTAGATTTGAACTCCATGGGAGCCATTCCAGTTTAAAGCCTAAGGCAAAATGTCTGCAATATTTAATATTAAAAAAAAATTCAATTTAAAAAAAAAAAATAATAATTAATTTTTTTTTTTAAAATATAAACCTTAAATAAACTAAATTCTAATGTAGTCGTGTTGGTATGAAGTGCTCCTACTGGCAGTAGCTAGTGGGAATTTTGCTATTAGCTCAGATGAGTACTGGACTCTTGCACTGAGAGTCCGTGGTTCGAATCCCCTCAGTGGAGGTTGATTTTTCTGTTACATTTGGAGCTGATGTAGGGACTGGGGGTGTTCTTAACACAAGAATACAATTGTATCCCAGTTAGGACCTGTAACAGTTCAACTGCCCGTGGCCCAAAGCTCCAGGACGTAGCTTCACTTGAGTGGGGAGTATGTAGTAGTGTATGATGGTATAAAGTGCTCCTACTGACTTGACTAAGTATTTTACGTGTCCATATACCTCTATGGTTTCGAACACGCCTATCCCGAGTCCGGCTATAATAAGATCAGGGGTCTGACTCAGGACACTTCTACTGGCAGTAGCTAGTGGGAAGTCCCCTATTAGCTCCGTTGGTAGAGCGCTGGACTCTCGCACTGAGAGTCTGTGGTTCGAATCGCCTCAGTGGAGGTTATTTTTCTGTCACACTGATTTTTTTCTTCTCATTTTAAATATCATTGGTTATGAACCTGCATTAAACTAATTAAAGTAAATGATGTATTTTTCTTAAAGCTTAGACTTTCAGTCTTCACAAGGAATGGCTAATTATCACTTACAAACTTGCCTTAAAAATGTTTGGATAAGGATCACTTTGCAGCAGTATTTTTAATAAAAATGTATCTGAAATATCATGTGATTGATCACCTAGCAACATTTCAGAAGTGATCTCAGCTCATGTTGATTTTGCTAATCGTAAAGAACCTTTTTATACATTTAGCTCAGTGATGACTCATTCTTTTAAGTATATTTGACTTTTCTACTTGAGGTGTGACAAAATACTATACAGACTATACCTTTTGGCTGGCTGTAAATGTGTAAATGATAGCTGCTACAGAAGAAGTTTGCTTTGTTTAATGACACCACTAGAGCACATTGATTTACTAATCATCGGCTATTGGATGTCAAACATTTAGTAATTCTGACATAGTCTTAGAAAGAAAACCTGCTACATTTTTTCATTAGTAGCAAGGGATCTTTTATATGCAATATGCCACAGATAGGATAGCACATACCACGACCTTCATCAGGCAAGAACTCTACCACTGAACCACAGCCTGCCCCACTTGAAAATGAAAAAAGTTCAAATTTAACTATTCCACTACAGCACATTGGTTTATTAATATTCAGCTACTGATGTCAAATATTGGGTAATTCTGACATACATACAGCAGTGGGCGGGACGTAGCAGTGGTAAACCACTCGCTCGATGTGTGGTCATTCTGGGATCGATCCCCATCGGTGGGCCCACTGGGCTATTTCTCATTCCAGCCAGTGCACCACGACTGGTATATCAAAGGCTGTGGTATGTACTACCCTGTCTGTGGGTTGGTGCATATAAAAGATCCCTTGCTGCTAATGGAAAAGAGTAGCCCATGAAGTGGTGACAGCGGGTTTCCTCTCTATATCTGTGTGGTTCTTAACCATATGTCTGACACCATATAACCGTAAATAAAATGTGTTGAGTGCGTCGTTAAATAAAACATTTCTTTTTTTTTTACATACTGCAGAGAAAACCCAAATTTTGTTCAATATCTTTTATATGTACTTTCCTAAATACAGAACAGCACATACCATGACCTTTGATATACCAGCTGCAGAGCACTGGTTTTGGGATGGAAAAAACTCCCACTGATAATATGTCCACCTAGAGGATTCGAACTTTCAACCTGAGCACCTCAGGAGAGCACTCTATCAACTGAGCTAAAGCCTGCCACTCGACATAATGAAAGGAAATGTTTTATTTAATGACGCACTCAACACGTTTTATTTACAGTTAGTTATAGGGTGTCGGACGCCACTTCATAGGCTACTCTTTTCAATTAGCAGCAAGAGATCTTTTATTTGCACCATTCTACAGACGGGGTAGTACATACCACAGCCTTTGATATATGAGTCGTAGTCTACTGGCTGAACGAGAAATAGCCCAATGGGTCCAGCGACGGAGATCGATCTCAGATTGACAACGCATCGAGCGAGAGCTTTACCACTAGGCTACATCCCGCCCCAGATAATGAATAAAGGTAGGAAGATGACATTACTTTTACGACACATTGTATTATGATAAATGAAATACCTGAAATGAGCTTGTTTGTTTCATAAGGTAGCCTTCTTTTATACAGATCTGAAAATATACAACAAACACATGTATACAGTTGTTCAGTTTTCGCCAAGGCCAACTATCGCTCCCATTCACCTCCACACAAACACTGAAAGTTTTAGGAAAGTTGCAAATTGATTGCCTTGTAATAAACGTTTTAATGAATGAAACTTCCATGTGATTGCTCACCTGGCATCATTTAAGGTATCATTTAAGGTAAGTAATCTTCAGCTCTCCTTGAGTTTGCTCATGGCAAACGCTGGTTCTTTATGGGTAAGGTTGAAAAAATAACTAAAGTCGACGACAGACACTTTTCGGACCCTTGTTTTGGCTTCGTATACACAATAAATAAAACATATCAAACAGTAATTTTTTTATATGATATATTTGAGAAAAGGTACTAATTATTTCTTTCATCTTTTAAAAATTAAAATTAATATTTTGTCCAGAATTATGAAATTTTTTAAAAATACCAACCCGTAAATAGCGTTGTCTGCTTGTCATAGAAATTTTACAGGGGTCAAAGTTAGTAACCATTTTTTATTTAATGTGGTGAAGCATTGTAATAATATAGCTAATTTTGAATTTGAATGACATCAATATTCCAATGACGTCACTGCATTTCCTTACAATAACCATAAACTGGGTACATGACGTTTCGTTTTAGGAATACTGGAAAAATTCCAATGCAAAATTGCTATTGAAAATTTTTTGCTTGAACATTATTAATGCACATGAATGTGAAGAAAATCTTGTAATAAAAAAAAATTGTACCTTTTATGAAATATGCATTTCAAGTGAAATTACAGTAAGATATGCTATATTTATTGTATACGAAGCCAAAACAAGTGTGCAAAGAGTGCCTGTCGTCGACCGTAGTCGGCTACATACAAAATGGATACTTGGATGAGGTACTTGTACTATGTGCATCCACAGACAAGGTTGTATGAGCATTTTACCACTGGGCTATGTCATCCCCACCCCGACCCCAGCAAACCTCCACCCCTGACAGCCAGCCCCCTCCCCTGCCCCCCTCCCCCAATCTTAACTACAGCAGCAAACACAGAACAGTCCCTTTAAACTATAGCCATTTTGTGTCAAACTTAGATACGGTGTTTTTCTTACCCTGGGTAAAGACAGGAAATATGCTGCTGCCACATACGTGTAGGCTACTCGTACTGAAAAGCACCAAGTGATCTTGGACAGTACATACCATGATCTTTGATATATGCCAGTGTGAGGCACTGAATGGGATCGGGGGAAAAACACAAGTCCACTAAGCAAAATGCGTATAAAAGATTCCTTGCTGCTATTCGATAGGATTAGCTTACATTGTATGTCACGGCAACAGGTTGTATCTTTCACTGGTATAGCCGGGATTTTATATTTGAGGGGGGGGGGGGGGGGGGGCACCTACAATGGGGTAGGAGGCAACCACGTTATCTATGAGTCATGTTATGTGGGATAGAAAAATATATAATGTGGGGGGGTGGGGAGAAGATATGTGACTGGGTGCTGTATGACCCTCAATGCCCCCCCCCCCCCACACACACACTGATGTTCATTCTGTTTGTCTCTTATTCTCTCTCTCTCTCCTCTCACTCTTTCTGTCTTTTATTCTGTTTTTCTCCTTCTCTCTATCTTTTTTCTCTCTCTTTTTTTATCTCTCTACATTAAATGCTGAAATAACCATTAAGACACTAATCAGCCTTAGTTTAAACTGTTTACCATCAATGCTGTTAAACAAATACGCCAGTCCTTTCTTTATTCAACTCTTTTGATTTTGAACGCAGACTACTAAATACTAAAGAAAATTGCAATCGTGAAGGCAAAATAAATGTTAATATCGAAGCAGACAAGTACAGCTGCATGTAAAGGTTATTGATTATACATTCTTGATGTTTAATTTCCATGGAAACTATGTCCCTAACCAACAAATTAAAACAGGAATTGAATGGCAAGGATTCTGTTGTCAGAGTGCAAGTCAAGTAATTAAGCTTTCTGCTTGCAAAGGAAACAGATAATTAAAATGTTCAGCTCTTTAGTATGATTTTGTTGAGCGTTTTTTGTTTTTTTTTAAGCTGCAGTGTTGCATGTATTTTGATTAAGCCATTGAAAACAACGTTAAAAGTTTGCTATAATGACACAACTAGAGGACATTGATGTATGAATCATCGGCTAGTGGATGTCAGTGTTTTATCATTCTGACACACAGCCTTTAGTTAAAATTTGTTTTGTTTAACACCACCACTAGAGCACATTAATTAATTAATCATCGGCTAGTGGATGTCAAACATTTGGGAATCCTGACAAATATAGTCTTAGGGGTCTTCACAAAGACGGGATAGCACATACCACAGCCTTTGATATACCAATCGTGGTGCACTGCCATCCAAAATGGACTTGAATTATGTTGGATATATTGGATGTCAATGTTTGGTAAATCTGACACACAGTCTGTAGTTAAAATTTGTTTTAACAAAACCACTAGGGCACATTAATTAATTAATTAATCATCGGCTACTGGATGTCAAACATTTGGTAATTCTGACAAATCTAGTCTTAGAGACGAAACCTGCTACATTTTTCCATTTGTTGCAAGGGATCTTCTATATGCCTAACCACAAAGACAGGATAGCAGACACCACCGCCTTTGATATACCAATCGTGGTGCACTGCCATCCAAAATGCAACCTGAATTACGTTCATTAATGCTAAACCCTTTACATATACACGATTGTACTAACTTGTGTATGTTTATGATCAAGGCTCAAATAGAGGATATTTCATGTTTTTTGTCAAATATGATTTATAGCTCATCTTGTGAAGTTTGCAGTCATATCTCACGAGTTGTGCTTGCATGAGTGTGATATGATTGCAAACTTCACGAGATGAGATATAAATCATATTTGATAAAAAAGATGAAATTTTCTATTTATTATATAACTTTTGGCAATTTACCTTTATTTTTAAAATGCCAGCAGCAAAATAGTTGCGGCTTTCTTACAGTGAAGATAACACTTTCTACAGTGACGTTAACACATTTTAGAGTGCAATGGTGCAATTTTCACTCTAAAATGTGTTATTGTTACTGAGTGACTGACAACACTTTCATTTCACCGATATTTTAAGATATTTCACTAAATGTTATATAATAATATGACCATACTTAATTTCACATGTGTCATTTATTTTGTACAAATTAATTTTGCATTCACTTTAACATTACTGTTAATTAATTACATGTATATTAATATACAGTGTATATGCATTGTTATGTATTATGTGGGGAACACACTGTGAAATGACAAGCAATAAACATAAATATGTTTGTATTCAATTCAATAACTGACATTTCATTTGGGTATTATTTGTTACAGTAAGTGCCGTTGCCTGAGAAAATAGTGAAATTCAGTGGCGCAGTGGTTAAGCCATCGGACTACAGGCTGGTAGGTACAGGGTTCACAGCGCGGTACCGGCTCCAACCCAGAGCGAGTTCTTAAGGGCTCAATGAGTAGGTGTAAGGCCACTACACTCTCTTCTCTCTCTCTCTCACTAACCACTAACCAACTAACCCACTGTCCTGGACAGACAGCCCAGATAGCCGAAGTGTGTCCCCAGGACAGCGTGCTTTAACCTTAATTGGATATAAGCATGAAAATAAGTCCACTAAGCAAAATGCGTATAAAAGATTCCTTGCTGCTATTTGATAAGATTAACCTACATTGTATGTCATGGCAACAGGTTGTATCTCTCACTGGTATAGCCAGAATTTTATATTGGGAAAATGAATTTTAAATAAGTTGAAATGAATTGAAAATCATGCAATGTGAACAAAAGACTTGATCACGAATGAAGTATCGGTTACAGGAAAGTGGCCAGACAGTAACCGATATAAGACCTCATTCGTTATTCGTCACTTATTTCAAGGACGGTGCTTTGTGTTACACAGAATAATAAAAAATAATAATCATGATAAAAATACACAAGGCAATAAATGTGTACGTTGTACAAAGGCCACATGCAGGAAGTTGATAAGATCACATTTTTAAGTCATGAAGTGCTCTGTTAATGGGAACGGAAGTATCCCAGTGGTAAAGTGCTCGCCTGATGTGTGGTCAGTCTAGGATCGATCCCCGTAATCCCACTGCAGAATCTAGCTCTGTCAGTAAAGCACTCGACTGAGGTGACTGGGTCAGAGGATCGAACCCGATCAGTGGATCCATTCTGTGCCTGGATTATTTCCCATCCCAACCAGTATTCTATGACTGATATATCAATGGTATGTGCTGTCCTGTCTGCGATAAAGTGGATATAAAAGATCCATTGGTTTCCTCTTATCAGTATCAATCTCAGTTACCACTGACATCCAGTAGTTGATGATTAATTTATTAATGTGCTCTTGTGGTGTCATTAAAACATTTTTTAAAGACTGGGGAAAATGTTACAATGGTTAATTGGGAACATTTTGTTCTATTTGATGTTGGGATTTGCTTCACAAGTTTGATAGATCCCTATACAATTTTAAAACATTAAACAATAGTCGGTAATCAATTTTCAACCGATTAGAAATGTCGCCAATACATTTTTTTTTTTTAAACAAAATGTTTGCTTAAGGTAGTACTAAACCAAATAACTTCCGGCTGGGTCAAAGTTCGAGGTGCACCCAACTTTTGATAGAGAAGTGAACACCACAAGTCCTGCGATTGGTTATAAATGTGAGTGTGTTGGTTGTAAAAAAAAATAGTTTCATCGGGGCTAAAAATGTATGCAATCTTATTTCATCTAGTACCACTGTGTCAAGTAGCCTTGTGCTTGGAACATGTATGGGGTACCTGTGAAAAAAAGTACTCAAATTTTGTGCGGAACTAGGGTATTCATAGACGCTACCTGTTATCTCAGAAATGAGCAGCTTGACACCCACTTTTTTGTGATTCACTTTAAGGGTGAGGGGTGGTAGCATTTATATCTGTGGTGTTTATGTCGATTGATACACTGCAGAGTTTTAGCCACATATGTTACTATTGTCGTCTATGGGATTTGATTTGGTAGTATACACCCTAAAGTACATGAGCAGAAATGTTACCAGTGGGTCTAGACTGTGGCGACCAAAGTTTATGTGGGGGGAGGGGTCAAATCATGAAAAATGTATTGATAAAACCAAATATTTCCTTGAGCAGGGATGAGTTTTAATCCACAGGGTCTAGACTGTGGCGACCAAAGTTTATGTGGGGGGAGGGGTCAAGTCATGGAAAATGTATTGATAAAAGCAAATATTTCCTTGAGCAGGGAGGAGTTTTAATCCACAGGGTCTAGACTGTGGCGACCAAAGTTTATGTGGGGGGAGGGGTCAAGTCATGGAAAATGTATTGATAAAAGCAAATATTTCCTTGAGCAGGGATGAGTTTTAATCCACAGGGTCTAGACTGTGGCGACCAAAGTTTATGTGGGGGGAGGGGTCAAGTCATGGAAAATGTATTGATAAAAGCAAATATTTCCTTGAGCAGGGAGGAGTTTTAATCCACAGGGCTAGCTCTAACAAACTTGTCAAATTTTAAAAACAATTAGCAAAGTTTATTTTAATGTTAAATTGGTGTAATAATTGATATTTTGTTGAAAAATACCTATAGGTTATGCTTTTTTTAAAACATAATTTGGTAAAACTTTTTATTATCCATATGGTTCAACATAACCGAGTTAATAATAAACATACGAAGCACATGTGTAATAACAAGTGTAATGACGTAATTTGGGGAAGTGACATCATAACATGACGTTGCTTCTCCAGTCCTAGCTCAGACTGTGCATTTGAAATACGACGTCATTTCGTCGTCTCTTTCTAGTTGAGTTGGGTCTTGTTATTCATAAAGAAAACAACAATAATAATATGGATAATAAAGAAATATTACACTTACGCGCGAGTCGTACTGAATTTTATGAAACTCGTGTCAGGATTCATATATTACCCTCGCTCTCGCTCGAGCAATACAAAAATCCTGACACTCATTTCGTAAAATCAGTATGACACACAAGCTTGTATAATAATCTCTATCTAATCACCCAGAGCTATAACCATGACCCCTGAACCCGCCCCCCCCCCCCCCCCCCCCCCCACACACACACCTGACTGCCCCTTTAACTAACAGTACATTAGTGTTCCCAATCAAACAGTGAAGCAGGGAATGGTCAGAGAACATATGTTTCTGATTGATTCCTGGACAGCAGCCAGGACTAATGGGCCAGGAGTCGACTGATCAAAGACCACCAGAATACTAAACGAACAGAGCCACACTGGGCCTTCCATCACTCAAACAGTTCGTTATTATTACATTATCGGAAATATCCTTTTCCAAATATTTACCTTGCTGTTCCGAGGGCAATCAGTGGCGTGTGTTTGTGTTCGTTGTACACCTTGATCTCTCAACTAGCTGCAGAATCCGTGTGCTAATTAGTGACTCGTGTAAAAGCATGCATGTAGTGCCAATCATAACGTATATAATTATATACCCTACACGTTTTAAAGGAATTTAAGTCTGGAGAAAAATCTGCAATTTGGGCATTTGGGGTGTAGGTTAGAAAGGAAGTCCAGATCTTTTCTTAGTTACTTACTTGATCCTTTAGAACTAGAAACCATATTTCCTGAGGGTATGCAAAAACATCACCAGTGCAATTTTTAAAATCCAATATGACCACTACCATACCATATAATGAAATAATTAAAATCACAACAACTCACACCCTGAAAAACCCACCGTATTATTTTAAGGAAGGGGTTGTAGCATCCAACAAGCATTCTGAGTGGATTGCTAAAGCAATACATGTCCACTACAGGGCCCAAGAATTTTCTTATCTTCTAAATTTGAGTTATCTGTGTCAAAAATTGGTAAATTGCCATGAAAGTCAAATTTTGTCTGTAACAGTACATGATAAAGCTACGTGTATACACAAACTTTCAGCTCAATATCTATAGCAAAAAACAAAAAAGTCTGGAAAACTGATTTCCATATCTCCTAAGTTCAAGGCCAATGACTCTGCCAAACATAGGTAAATTGCCATGGAAGTCACTCTTGATCTGTAGCAGTACATGATAAAGCAATGCACAAAGTTTCAGCTCAATATTTCAAGGCTTTTAGAAAAAAAACCATCCAGAAAACTGTGCAACAGACGGACAGACATACAGACAGATGGACGAATAGAAATGAAACAAATAGTCTCCTCCGGTTGGACTGGTAGGGGACACAAAATGTCAACTATAATATTTCAAAATACACTAGCATGCATTATGTAGTTTTGTTTAGAGGGGAGGTGCACACCCCAGCACCCTCCTCTAGGATCTGCACCTGTCAAAGAAAATAAGACCCCCACTTCATAACCAGTTACTGAAGCCCTGTCCCTCAAATACGGTAAAGTGTTTAGCACAATATGCAATGTTCATTAAATATTCACGAAGAGAACATCCCACTTCCGTAACTAATTCCCATAATATACCCTTGATTATTATCACAACTGCCACAGGTCTCCGACATAAAAACACTCACCAAGGTGCTATACCATCACATTTTTATTCAGCACGAACTTCTAACACAAACAGCGGGCCGCGATTTTCATCAAGCAAAATATCTGCATCTGCGGGCAGACAATCCCCTTGAGAACAGCTTTACAAAAGGTTACATATTTTCTCATTAATTGTTAATAAAGTGACCACGTTTTATGCGCAACAATCTGCTGGCGATGTTTATTAGCGGTGGCGTGGCTGAGAAGAGACACACAGGTGTCACTGTGTTAATCAAATACAATTTAATATCACAAGTCATTCCAGTCACAATAAAGCACACACGAAAAGATGTTTTTATTACATATATATTTTTTACAACATCACAGCTTGATATGTCTACTCAGGGCTCGATTTAACAGCCTGGGAAAAGAAAGGAAGGAAGGAATGTAGCATATTTTCTCTTTTGACTGAACAACATAGCACAAAAACTGAATGTTATTCTTTGATAAACCTCAAAAAATTATGTCGTTACGTAAAACAGGTCATGGAAAGGACGTTAAAAGCTGATTTAACTAAATATGGTGTGGTTCATGGATTTTAGTAGGGGGTGGGGGCTAGAGTGACAAGCGAAGTTTATGGGAGATTAAGACATGCTTCACTATGATACGTGATTTAATTTATACAATTTATACATGGATAAATTCGTAACAAAATGACAAACAATTGTTAAGTAATTGGAAAGTATTCCCATGACTCTCCATTACTTAAAAGTAATTGAAACAAGGTCCGCCAGGACCTGGAAATGCTGTTGGTCTGGAATGGAGAGTTATGAGGATATTCCCCTACTTAAAATACACCAACAAATAACGATATATGAGCAGTCACACTCGTAAACCTACAACTTAATTAGCATGATATCAGTTTGTTTGTTTTGACACCACTAGAGCACATTGATTTATTAATCGCTTATTGGATGTCAAACATTTGCTAAATATTGTTTTTTCATTAGTAGCAAGAGATCTTTTATATGCACCATCCCACAGACAGGATAGCACATACCATGGCCTTTGATATACCAGTCATGGTGGACTGGCTGGAACAAGATATATATCCCTATAGGCCCACCGACGGGGATTGATCCCAGATAGATCGCGCATCAGGTGGATGCATTACCACTGGGCTACGTCCCGTCCGCATGACATCAGAAGAGTGCCAATACCTGAGATTTAGGTTTTTTATGTTACTATGGTATATGTAATTTACAAACAAACAAAATATAGACATATATATTTTTTGCCAAATTTTTATTGTATGTTTAAATGTACAAACCTCACTGTGAAAAAAAAATTAGGGGAAGGAAGGAATGAAATATTTTATTTAACGATGCACTCAACACATTTTATTTACGGTTATATGGTGTCAGACATATGGCTAAGGACCACACAGATATTGAGGGAGGAAACCCGCTGTCACCACTTCATGGGCTACTCTTTTCAATTAGCAGCAAGGGATCTTTTATATGCACCATCCCACAGACAGGATAGTATATACCATGGCCTTTGTTACACCAGCTGTGAAGCACTGGCTGGAATGAGAAATAACCCAATGGGTCCACTGACAAAGATTGATCCCAGACCGATCGTGTATCAAGTGAACGTTTTACCACTGGGCTACATTTCCCCTCCCCCAAAATGAGGGGAGTGATTAATGGCTTCCCCGACTTAGTCATTTAAGATATTATCGTACTGATACCACAGGGTAGGGGAGTAAAGGTGTTGAAGAGTGTTAGCTCCCCTTAAAACAGTGAGGTCTCAATGTATTATATAACCGGCCTCGGTGGTGTCGTGGTTAAACGATCGGACATAAGACTGGTAGGTACAGGGTTCGCTGCCCGGTACCGGCTCCCACCAAGAGTGAGTTTTAATGACTCAATGGGTAGGTGTAACTAACCCACTGTCCTGGACAGACAGCCCAGATAGCTGAAATGTGTATCTAGGACAGAGTGTTCGAACCGTAATCGGATATAAGATAAGAAAATAAGTTGAAACGAAATGAAAATACAGTAGAATCTCGACCTCGGAAGGGTCGAACAAATCGCAATGCTTGAACCAAAAACAAACTCCCAAGTTTTTCGTTCGGTAAACCCTTACATTAACTGCAATATAACACATTGATGACATTCTAACTAATGTTATGGAAATATCTGATGTTGATCGAATGGTTTGGTCGAACTACCCAATGTGTCGAATTCTTTATCGAGCACCGACGGGGTTTGAGCCAACAGGATTCAACTGTATTATATTTTGGTTGTTCTTAAATTCATTGTCTGCACTAGTTCACAAATTACATGAAAATCAGACCATCACAAATAAAAGTGATTTCACAATATATTTAACTTTCAGTATGGTACTACTTAACAAAAAAAAGGAGTTTGTTTTTAGCAACACCACTAGAGCACATTGATTGATTACTCATCATCTACTGGATGTCAAAAACCTGCTACATTTTTCCATTAGTAGCAAGAGATATTTTTTATATGCACCATTTCACAGACAGGATAGCATATACCACGGCCTTTGATATACCAGTCGTGGTGCACTGGTTGGAATGAGAAATAGCCCAATGGGCCCACCGAATCCATCCTAGACCGACAGTGCATCAGGTGAGGGCTTTACCACTGGGCTACATCCTGCCATTTTACTAGTAGAGGCCATGCTCAACACTTGCTGTCAACAACACCACAACTTCTTGCACTAAAGATCTGATACATGTGTAAGTAGCTACATTAGTAAAAAAAACCTCATGTCCTTGATCCTATGTTAGTCTCCGACTAGTTAATATTTCGTTGACAACACCCCCCATTAAATTGCTGAATCATTAGCTGTATTATCAACTCTCTGAGCACATTATTTTTAATCAGTAGCTATATTAGCAAAAAAACGTTTTATGAACACCCAAAAAACATAATAATGAGAAAAATGGTGACACAGAATTTTCGTTTCCGTATGGGTCTGCTTGACACAAGTATCCAAGCAAATAAAATTGGTTGATCAGCAGCTACAGTGGCATGTACAAAGTTTGTTTTGTTTAACGACACCACTAGAGCACATTGATTTATTAATCATCGGCTACTGGATGTCAAACATTTGATCGTTCTGACATAGTCTTAGAGAGGGAACCTGCTACATTTTTCCATTAGTAGCCAGGGATTGTTTATATGCACCAACCCACAGACAGGATAGCACATATCACAGCCTTTGATATACCAGTCATGGTGCACTGGCTGGAACGAAAAATAGCTCAATGGACCAAGCGATGACGATTGATTCTAGATTGACCGTGCATCATGTAAGCACTTTACCACTGTGCTACATCCTGCCCACAGGTATAGTACAAATGAACAATATTTTCTTAAGAGCCCTTAACTGGTACTGGTAATGTTTTTACCATGCTCATGTACCACTAAGGTTTCGAGCATGTCCACCCCGGGTTCGGTCTCTGGAGGCCAGGGGCCCTTAAGGACATTTATTGTCCAAACCAAATTGTTAACAACTAAGAAAAATTACTCTCCTACCTTTAATTGCCGTTAGATTTCCTCCAAAGTTTGTACAGACACAAATCTTAAAAAACCCATTACAATGACACAGATTCCACATACCAGATGATAACCATGTCACCTATATCGACTTCGCTGAGAGCGCATAGGGAAAAAAGCATGTAATTTTGTATTAGCTGCCATTTTGACTTTTTATGGAATATTCTTCAAGAGGGGTGAAAGGATAGGACTTAATCTAACAACGTCATAACATGTTATGATATAAAAGCAAACGTGATGACGTCATATTATTATTTATTTTTATTATTATTATTTTAATGATACCACTAGAGATCATCGATTTCATATTAATTGTGTCACATACTTTGGAGGCTTTCACCCCTCTTGAAGAGTATTCCATAAACAAGCAACATGGCAGACGGTAGAAAACTGCATGTATTTTTCCCTACGCAATCTCAGCAAAGACAATATCGGCGACATCGTTGCAGTCTCGTGTGTGGAATATGTATATTTGTAGTGGGTTTTTTTAGATTTGTGTTTGGACAAACTTTGGAGGAAATCTAAAGGCAATTAAAGGTAGGAGAGTAATTTTTTGTATTTGTTAACAATTTGGTTCGGACAATAGTCACTATGTACATCAGGGGTGGGAGTTAGCTCGGTCGGTGGAATGCTCACATGAGGTGCCTATGTCGCAAGATCGAACCACCTCGGTGGATCCATTCAACTGATTGGGTTTCACCCCCATTCCAACCAGTGAATCACAACTGGTCAAAGGATGTGGTATGTGCTTTCCTGTCTGTGGGAAAATGCACATAAAAGATCCCTTGCTACATACGGAAAAATGTAGTGGGTTTTCTCTGATGACTATGTGTCAGAATTACCAAATGTTTGACATCCAATAGCCGATGATTAATTAACTACATGTATGTACATCAAAGTGATGCCTAATGCTTGGCTCAGACTACCAACTGCCAGCACAAAGTTGACCAACTTTCTGCTGTCAAGACTTCTACAACTGTCCCGTTGCTAGCCTTACTCTATTTTTGACGTATACAACAACTACAGCCAATTAGTTGTTAATCTAAGCATACCCGTCGTAAGTCAGCAGTTGAAGAAATTACAATGCAACCGTCAAGTTGGTCAACTTTATCATGACAGATGACAGTCTGAGCCTAGCATTAGGGGCAGTATCTAGCTCAGTCGGTAGAGCACTTGCCTGACACGTTTTGGTCGTAGGATCGAATCCCATAGGTGGACCCATTATCCTATTGGGGTTTTTTCTTGTCTCAACCAGTGTTCTACAACGGGTATATCAAAGACTGTGGTACATAAAAGACTGCTTGCTGGTAATAACAAAATATAGCAGGTCTTCTCCAACACTACAGGCTTACTTTATAAAGCCTGTTTTCCTCGTTCAGGTATGTAACTACATGCTTTAAACACTGTACATTTGGGGCAGTTCAAATATTACATAACTAGACACACACATACCCCCTGTAATGCTCAATGTACCCTCAAAATATTATGCAACGCTTGGAGACACAACCCATTCACAAACAAGTCATGCAATGGGTGTAATATAATTTTAACGTACTGTTTTGCCATTTAGGACAGCACATATTACAACAAAATTTATAATCGTTATTATGTATATACAACTAGCAATAACAACTGTGTTAAACATTGCAGCCATGTCAAGACATTTATGAGAAACAAATTTAAAAAAAGATTTGAGTAATTTAAAAAACCAGTGTTATGTAATGCTGTTCAGTACACCGACACATCTCCTGTAAGTAGTCCCAGGACTAGCTCTGAATGACCAGAACATTTCGCCAAATTATCTATTAAAGTTAACAAACAGCAGAAACCCAGTAATTTTTGTACAAAATATCAATTATTACATAAAATTATTTCATCAAATGAAAATAAAATTTGCCAATTGTTTTTAAAATTCGCCATTGGCGAAGTTGGCGAGTGCCAGAGCTAGCCCTGAGTGATGCTACATAAACATTTCGACCTACACCCATCCACCTCGTTTTCTTGTTACCCGCTTCATGAATGGCCCCTTTGAGAAAAACAGGCTTCATACATTTGGTCCCGCATGTCAGAATTGTCAAACGTTTTGACATCCAATGGCCGATGATTAATATCGTAAATCAATGCTCTCTAGACAAAAAGACAACTGGAAGGTCATATTACCCTTAATGAAAGTTTCATATTTACTCATAGCAGCTTTCATAATTTGTTAAAGCCTTTGTTTTTGTACATTGTCTTAACTGACCAATACTCAGTAGATAAAAGCCTAAAAGAAGATTAGATGTGTGAAAAAAAGAAGAAAGAAATGTTTTATTTAACAACACACTCAACACATTTTATTTACGTTATATGGCGTCAGACATATGGTTAAAGACCACACAGATTTTGAGAGGAAACCCGCAGTCGCCACTACATGGGCTACTCTTTTCGATTAGCAGCAAGGGATCTTTTATTTGCATTTCCCACAGGCAGAATAGCACAAACCATGGCCTTTGTTGAATCAGTTATGGATCACTAGTCGGTGCAAGTGGTTTACACCTACCCATTGGGCCTTGCAGAGCACTCACTCAGGGTTTGGAGTCGGTATCTGGATTAAAAATCCCATGCCTCGACCGGGATCCAAACCCAGTACCTACCAGCCTGAAGCCAATGGCCTAACCACGATGCCATCGAGGCCGGTATTAGATGTCTGAAATCAATGTTATGTATCCTTTGTCACGAATGTAATTACAATATCAATACTCTAACAGTGTTACTGGACACAAAATATCATTAGCACTTCGCTAAACCTAGCCCTATGCTTATAAAAACTATCAAGTGTCTAGACTCTAATAAATTTAAGTTTTTTTTGTTTAATGACATCACTGGAGCACAGTGATTATTTCATCATTGGCAAAAAAGATGTCACACATTTGGTAATTCTGACACAAACATGTAGTATTCAGTGAAAACCCAAGCACTTCAGTTTTCAATTAGTAGCACTTTCTCCAGACAGGACAGCACATACCACAGCCTTTGATGTACCAGTCATGGGGTCTAATAAGAGTTTTATACTTTAACATGATGGCACCATGATACACATTACATGCAAGTGGCATCTTCAATGATCTGAATCTAGACTCAAATTGTACAAGACAGGAAGAAAGGAAGGAAATGTTTTATTTGACGATGCACTCAACACATTTTATTTACGGTTATATGGCATCAGACACAGACTGAGAGAGGAAACCTGCTGTCACTACTTCATGGGCTACTCTTTTTGATTAGCAGCAAAGGATCTTTTATATGTACCATCCCACAGACAGGATGGTACATACCACAGCCTTTGATATACCAGTTGTGGTGCACTAGCTGGAATGAGTAATAGTCCAATGGGCCCACCAACGGGGATCGATCTCAGACTGACCGTGCATCGAGCGGGCGCTGTACCACTGGGCTACGTCCCACCCCCGTAACAAGAAAGGACATTGGTTACAAAATCTGCCAGATTCAAGTTTCAGTTACTCAAACCAAACATAACACTTCTCTAAATTACCGGATTTTCAAATCAGCTTTTTAGCAATTTAATAATGAAATATAATTGCCAAATTCAACTTTCACATTTGGCAATTTGTTGAATGATGAACCACGCACCTGTCTTTATACACATGGCCAGTTCTGACACTTACCAAATTCGATAATTGTGAATTTTAAAAACAATTGGAGAATATTATATAATTTCCTGTAATAGTTGATATTCTGCTACAAAATAGCTGTCCCGTGTCCGGTCTGTGGAAACATGTATATGAACTATCCCTTGCTGCTACTGGACAAATGTAGACTTTCACAAGTGAATTAACATAACATGTTTTTATAACAAAACAACTATCAGGACTCATCTTTCACCGATGACTATGGTAGTTAAAACCATGCAAACAAAGGCACAGCTGTGAGATTATGTTTAATTTTGAGGGTATTGAGGCATATGACTAAAGCATTACGGTAATTTGCAGCATGGCCACTGTTAAATTCGAGCCCTGCACATATCACTCATGAGTTACTCTTTTCAATTAGCATCATGAGATCTTTTATATGCACCTTCAGTGTTTCTGTCAGAAAGACATTTTTGGGTATGGCGCTATGGAACTGAATACTACCAGTTAACAGGGACCTCCCCTAGGAAGAAAATGGGTTAAGTTTAGGGTTAGGAAAATCAGTAATGATAGGAGTAGTTAATTTTGTCAAAAGGATAACTTTTAGGGGGGAGGGGCATGGTGTCATACCCGTTTTACCCTCTGGCAGAAACCCTGATCATCCTGCAAACAGAATGTTAGGGTTTAAGCTGGACGCCAAAAATAAAATAAAATATTAATAGCAATTTGACGAATTTGATCAGAAAATCCGTAGCCAACTTTAATTAATTATTTAACTGACAGAATAATTCTTAAGAAAAAATGTACACATACAAAGACTTATGGTTTTCTAATTAGCTTTTTGGCTAATTGGTAATCAAAAGAAAGAAAGAAATGTTTTATTTAACGACGCACTCAACACATTTTACTTACATGTTTACTCTGGTCAAACATATGGTTAAGGACCACAGAGATAATGAGAGAGGAAACCCGCTGTCGCCACTTCAGTGGCTACTCTTTTCGACTAGCAGCAAGGGATCTTTTATATGCACCATCCCACAAACAGGGTAGTACATACCATGGCCTTTGATATACCAGTCGTGGTGCACTGGCCGAAATGAGAAATAGCCCAATGGGCCCACCGACAGGGATCGATCCTAGACCGACCGTACATCGAGCGACCGCTGTACCACTGAGCTAAGTCCCGCCCTCAATTGGTAATGATATATATTCACTAAATTCAACTTTAAATCGCATTTGGTGAATGTCAGTTCAAACCCTGGAATAGTACTAGCTGTAGAGCTCTGGTTGAAATGTGTTTTTAGACCAACGGGCCCATGACGGGGATCGATCCTGGATTACCACTGGGCTATGTATCACCCCAGATTTGTGATGGTATGACTATAATTGGTTTACTTGAGCAAAGAAACTTGTCAATCGCAGGAACATGGATCATGTTAATAATCACAGATGTCAGTATTCGACATGTGAACGTATCTCCAGCAGTAAACAGGAGAATCTAATGATGGGATTGGAGAGTCTGCGGTCAGAACACGTTGTGGAAACAAAGGTAACATGTTTGGAACATTGTCACCACTTTATTCTGTAACCACTGATTATAGTGAATGGTTAAATCAAAGTCATGAACTGCAAGTGATCACTCCAGTCAAGACCCCCTACCCACCACACCCCACATACCCCGACACTCCACTGGGAAGTTTTAGGAGAGCAGCAATAAAAATTAAAAACTTTAATGCATTTTATTTGAATCTTCATGTGATTGCTCACCTAGCACCATTTTATGCGAGTGATCTTCAGCTTGCCTAGCACCATTTCAGGTGAGTGATCTTTAGCTCACCTAGCACCATTTCAGGTGAGTGATCTTCAGCTTGTAACAAAGGCTGTGGTATGTACTATCCTATCTGTGGGATGCTGCAAATAAAGTGGTAAAGCACTCGCTTGATGCACAGTCGGTCTAGGATCGACACCTGTCGATGGGCCCAGTGGGCTAGTTCTCGTTCCAGCCAGTGCACCACGACTGGTATACCAAAGGCTGTGGTATGTGCTATCCTCTCTGTGGGATGGTGCATATAAAACATCCTTTGCTACTAATGGAAATATGTAGTGGGTTTCCACTCTAAGACTATATGTCAAAATTACCAAATGTTTGACATCCAATACCCGGTGATTAATAAATCAATGTGCTCTGGTGATGTCGTTAAACAAAACAGACTTTAACTATTGGAAAGAGTAACCCATTATGTGGTAGCTGTGGGGTTCCTCTTTATACATCTGTGTAGTGCTTAACCATATGTCCCATGCCATATTCACTGTCATTAAAATGTGTTGAGCGAGTCATTTCTTTTTTTTATTAACCATCTCTGTTCCAAGGCAGACAGCACAGGCCTCAGTGGCGTCGTGGTTAAGCCATCGGACATAAGGCTGGTAGGTACAGGGTTCGCAGCCCAGTACCGCCCCCCCCCCCCCCCCCCCCCCCCCCCCCCCCCCCCCCCCCCCCCCCCGAGCGAATTTTAAGGCTCAGTTGCCACTACACCCACTTCTCTCTCACTAACCACTAACAATTAACAACTAACCCACTGTCCTGGACAGACAGCCCAGATAGCTGAGGTATGTGCCCAGGACAGCGTGCTTGGACCTTAATTGGATATAAGCACGAAAACAAGTTGAAATAAAACGAAATGAATGACAGTCGAAAATGTGTAGTACCCAGGACAGCATGCTTGAACCTCACATGGCTATGAGCTGAAAACCAGAAGGAAAAGCCAGCATGGTGAACAACAAACCTTGAACACATGCCTGCTTAGATCTGAGCTAATGAGCTTATACAGACAGACAACCATCCACTACTTAGGTAGAACATGTGGAATAACATCTCATTAACCTGTTGCTTGTCACCTTCTGCATATCACGTATATGTTTAATTTCAGTGGCACCCTTTTGACCTCGCCTACATGCACTTGGAAGAACATGTATTGTGGCTCGGTGCAGCAAGGCCAATTCCTTAATGACTTCCGTGGTGAAGTGGTTACACTGTCAAGGTTAAGGTTGATGGGTCCTGGGCTTGTATCCCAGTACTGGATGCACCAACAAAGGAAAGAAAGGAAATGGTTTATTTAACGATGCACTCAACACATTTTATTTACGGGAAAAAAGAAAGAAATGTTTTATTTAATGACGCACTCGAACACATTGTATTTACGGTTATATGGCGTCAGACATATGGTTAAGGACCACACAGATTTTTAGAGGAAACCCGCTGTCGCCACTTCATGGGCTACTCTTCCGATTAGCAGCAAGGGATCTTTTATTTGTGCTTCCCACAGGCAGGATAGCACAAACCATGGCCTTTGTTGAACCAGTTATGGATCACTGGTTGGAGCAAGTGGTTTACACCTACGCATGGAGCCTTGCGGAGCACTCATTCAGGGTTTGGAGTTGGTATTTGGATACAAAATTCCATGCCTCGACTGGGATCTGAACCCTGTACCTATCAGCCTGTTGACTGATGGCCTAACCACGATGCCGGTTTTTATTTATGGTTATATGGCGTCGGACATATGGTTAAGGACCTCACAGATATTGAGAGAGGAAACCCGCTAGGATAACAGGATAACACATACCATATTTTTAAATCACCACTAGAGGGGATGGTTTTAAAACTGAAGATTTTACAGTTTTTCAGCAAATTTACATTTTTAGATTTTGGTTAATTCTGAAGTTAAACACCAATTTGAAAATCGTATTTGTACAAATTGGAACATAGTTTTCCAGAGAAATTTTTGTATGTAATTGTAAGAGCATAATTGGGTGTGTAAAATTGTAGTGCCTATGCCAAATAATTTGAGGGTACGTAATACGAAAATAAAATAGACTATAAGTGCCTCCATTAATTGGCTTCACCAGTTTGACACCCAATAGCCAATGTATTTTTCGTGCTGGGGTGTCATTAAACATTCATTCATTCATTCCATTAGTTGGTTATGAGTTTTAATGTTTTGAAATTGGACACTGCATTTCATGTGCTTTCAAAAATTGAAAACAGCCGTTCTCTTACTACCATCTTTTTATAAATATATCCATTAATTTCCTAGATTTTAGGGTATGTTTTTTTACTACCCATACCCTCTAGCAGAAACCCTGAACAGGTCTGCTTTTTTTCCCCATATGGATAGGGAGTACACCCAAAGTTAGAGAACAGTTTTCTCTCTATCTTCCCCCTCATTCACTCTCTCTCTCTCTCTCTCTCTCTCTCTCTCTCTCTCTCTCTCTCTCTCTCTCTCTCTCATGGTAGACACCAAATAGCCATACTTTAAATGAAATGAGGTTTTGTTAAACAAATTTATATTGCTCCATTCTTTTCAGACCAGATACAGAAGACGTATATTTTCAAGGCTGACTTTAATAGTACACCAACATGTAATTTCCACAAATCAATAATACTGTAATAAACAACAATACTCTTATTAATAACAGTTGATAAATATCTAAATAAACAATTACCAGAAGTATATTTATTTCACATCAGGAAGGATGTCTGTTGCTGATTGTGGAACTTTCCAGGCAACAGCTGTTCTGCATGTCAGCTGTCACCATACATGTACTGCAGCTGTAAATTTAGCATGATTCCATGCTTTCTCGAATAACAGATTTTGGTTCAGAAGCATAGAGGATAATAAACAAGTTACCAGTTATCAAAGTTATGTCCTGATTGACAAATGAAAATTATTTCACAAGGTATTTAGTACCCACCTTTTCTCTCTCTAAAAGCCTTCGTTTATTTTTTTTCGATATACGTAAATGCATACCGGGTATTTAGCCTATATATAAACAATGTAAACACACTATTCTGAATATTGCTGTAACTTTGTATTTTAATCACATTCTTAGATAAGTTTCAAAAAATAAAGTTCTATTTATTCTGTAAAACATTTTTTAATAACTGCAGTACAATAACATTTCATTACAAAATTAACAATGAAAACAGAGAAATGTAAACGATAACTCTTTAAACTATGTGACATCATTCTGTGTATTTGCCAAATTGTGATGATGTCATCTTTAGTACTGACATGGTCATTGGTTTGTGAGCATCAAATTGTCCAATAGTATTGCTTGTTAGACCAATGCAGAATATTTCTCACTGACAAAATATGAAAAATAGTTTCCCCATTATGAGTGACCGCTGGGGTAATAAATAAACGACACCACTAGAGCACACTGATTTATTAATCATTGGCTATTGGATGTCAAACATTTGGTAATTTTGACATGTAGTCTTAGAGAGGAAACCAGCTATATTTTTTTTATTAGTAGCAAGGGTTAGCTCTGGGTGAGCAGAAAATGTTGCTGAATTAAACTTCAAAAATTGCAGAAATACAGTTATTTTTTAAACAAAATATCAATTATGACATGAAATTATTTCACCAGATTTAATTAAAATTCGCCAAATATTTATAAAATTTGCAATTAGCGAAATTGGCAAATCCCAGAGCTAGCACTGAATCTTTTATATGCACCATCCCATAGACAGGATAGCACATATCATGGCCTTTGATTTATCAGTCGTGGTGCACTGGCTGGAATGAGAAATAGCCCAATGGACCCACCAACGGGAATTGATTCCAGCCGGGTGCCTTATCACTGGGCTACGTCCCGCCCGGTACAGGATGGATGAACTTTATTAATGTGTTTGAAATTTATCCAATTAAGGCTCCGGCACATCCACCCTAAGAACAAACTGTGGAAGAGGCATGAAGTAACCCAGTGGTAAGTGCTCTCCTGATGAGCAGTCAGTTTAGGATCGATCCCTGTTTGAGGTAACCTGATTGTGGGATGGCACTGATAGAAATAAGCAGGATGTTTCACTAGTCCACCGAAAAAAATATATCTAGAAATTTACTTGTCTGCCAATATTTTCACTTGTCCAAATAAATTATTTATTTTATTCAAGTATCAGGATGATGTTTTTGATTGCTAAAAATGAAACTGCACTGAACATTTCTACTTGTCCACTGGACAACCACTAAGGCATATTTTGCTTGTCTGAATATATTTTCACTTGTCGGGACTAACAGACAAGTGCTTATTTCGAATACTAGATGATGCACATAAAAGATCCCTTGATTGCTACTAATGGATAAATGTAGCATTTGTACATCTGAAATATGTCTACATACAGCAAACTAACTTTGCAGTCATGTTTAATTGCTGCAACAGTCATTGCTAAAATTGCCATTGGTGGACTGTAATTTTGAAAAAAAGTATTAAATTGTTTAAGATTGAGTCCTATGACTGTTTAAACCAGATCTAATATTAATCCAGTTTAGACAGGATCTGTGGTTTAGAATATCACACAATAGAATTTAGAACATTCGGAACCATGAAACTAAGCTGGTTTTGACAGGATTGTTTTTTCAGGGTCCAGTATAGACAGGTTTAACTGTACTTTTATTCAACAAAACATCCAGACTGATTTAATAAAAGTGGCATAAAACATCTCTATGAATATCCATTGGCAACACATAAAAAACCCAGTACAGAGTTTTGTCATCTGTTTTGTATAACCATGGAAAATAACAGACACTTACTTGACGTTATCTATTTATTTGACGTTATCTATTTACTTGACGTTACTTTAAATTAGTAGTATGTTTTTAGTATTAGCACTAGGAGATTAATAACAGCAAGCGAATAAATAACATCAAGTGTCAGTGCTACCAGTTTGTGCATAGACAGACGGTTTCTGCCAGAGGATAAAATTATGAACACTAAAGTCTTGCAAATTAATGGATACGTTTTTTTTTTTTTTTCGATAGCTGATAGAAAGAGAACTGCTGTTTATAATTTGTCAAAGTGCATGAAATGCTTCTGCCCAATTTCAGATTAATAACCACTTAGTATGTCACTTACAGGTGTGATCTATTGTTTTTATTACATACCTTTAAATTGTTTTCTGACAGAGACGGGATTCGACTAACAAGTTTTCAACATAACTGAATAATACAGGCATGATTGTGTACCCTACCCACACAAAAACTGATTTTACTTGAACATAGCGATGTTAATGCAGACTGATATATGGCTTTCCAGTTGTGGGTTTGGGGGGGTGCTGTAACAACACGGGACGCCATGTTTTCAAAAGACTAACTGCTTGCCAACGTGTTATGCAGTGAATCACTGGTCTACTGGTCTATTGGAAACCGTAGGCCAATCACAATACGGGACAGTCAAGAAGTTCTGATTGTAATATTCGGCTATTTTTGGTATATCCTGGCGAATTTTGTTTTCTGTGGCACCTTAAATTAAGGCTAAGTACTCAAAATGACTACTCGTTAAAAATTATCACAAGCGCAAAATAAAAATCGGTAATAGAATATTTAAAAAGCGGAAATCTGTTTTATAACGGAAAACAATCATATCTGATGATAGTAGATTTCATTTATACTTATTTTCATCCGTTTCAGGTTCAAGCACACTGTCCTGGGCACACACCTCAACTATCTGGGCTGGCTGTCCAAGATAGAGTCCCAAAGAACAGTTAAACTTGCTCTGGGTGGGAGCTGGTACCAGCATTATGTCCGATGAGGGTGGGATGTCCTGGGCACACACCTCAATTATCTGGGCTGGATGTCCAAGACAGAGTCCCAAAGAGCAGTTAAACTTGCTCTGGGTGGGAGCTGGTACCAGCATTATGTCCGATGAGGGTGGGATGTCCTGGGCACACACCTCAATTATCTGGGCTGGCTGTCCAAGACAGAGCCCCAAAGAGCAGTTAAACTTGCTCTGGGTGGGAGCTGGTACCAGCATTATGTCCAATGAGGGCGAGACCTAGCCCACTGGTAAAGCGCTCGCTTGATATGCGGTCAGTTTGAGATCAATCCCTGTCGGTGGGCCCATTGGATATTTATTGTGCCAGCAAATGCACCATAACTGGTATATCAAAGGCTGTGGTATGTGCTATCCTGTCTGTGAGATGGTGTATATAAAAGATCCCTTGCTACTAATGGAAAAATATAGCGGGTTTTCTCTCTAAGACTATATGTCAAATTACCAAATGTTTGACATCCCAAAGCCAATAATTAATAAATCAATGTGCTCTGACTTTTCTTTATGTCTGATGACGTAACGACTACAACACCGAGGCCGGTAATGACAGACTTATATCACATATGATAGGCTAAAGTCAAGATTAACCAGCTGACCGATCAATTAGCTGTGATATGTAGAACACAGGACAGATAACTACAGATAACTCAGGTATTGCAAACCATGAACAATTACCATGCTATTTAGCAAAACTGATGGTTAGATATTCCTTTTAAAAAAGAAGGTTTTTAAAAATATCTTTTGATCTTTGTTTTATTGTCGGGTTTTTGCATTTATCCATGAACCACATGTGCTGGCAGGCCTGTAGGAACAATATCTGGAAAGGAGGCACAATCTGTATTGAAACCCCAGCTAGCAGTGGGGTTGGGGAGGGCACAAGCCACACTTTTATCTATGTTTATATAGAAAGAAAGAAAGAAAGAAAGAATGGTTTTATTTAACGACACACTCAACACATTTTAATTACGGTTATATGGCGTCAGACATATGGTTACGGACCACACAGATATTGAGAGGAAACCCGCTGTCGCCACTTCATGGGCTATTCTTTCTGATTAGCAGGAAGGGATCTTTTATATGCACCATCCCACAGACAGGATAGCACATACCACGGCCTTTGATATACCAGTCGTGGTGCACTGGCTGTGATGAGAAATAGCCCAATGGGCCCACCAACGGGGATCGATCCCAGACTGACCCCGCATCGAGCAAGCACTGTACCACTGGGCTACGTCCCGCCCCATGTTTATATAGAGGATAAAAACCACATACATTTTTTTCCCTTAAGTGGACAGGGGATGGGGAGTACAGCCAGGCTGGGCAATTCAGGCATACTACAGTGAAACCTTTCAAGACCGGACCGTCTGTAAACCGGAATTCCCTCAAAACCGGATTCTTTACAGTCCCTTTTCAAAAAGCAGGACAGAACTTAACCTCTCTAAACCGGACCCTCTGTAAACCGGAATTCCATTAAAAAAACCCCAGATTCTTTACAGTTCCTTTTTAAAAAGCAGGACAGAACTTAACCTCTCTAAACCGGACCCTCTGTAAACCGGAATTCCCTCAAAACCCGATTCTTTACAGAGTTCCTTTTTGAAAAGCAGGACAGAACTTAACCTCTCTAAACTGGATCCCTCTTAATACCGGACATTTTTCTTGGTCGCAATGGTGTCCGGTTTGGAGGGGTTTGACTGTAATTCAATATGTTATCCCTGACAGAAAGTAATGTTGCGCTCGTCCAACTGATATTTTTTTTGCGTCACAACTGTGTACATGTATATCAAATGTTGTGGTATGTGCTGTCCTGTCTGTGAGAAAATGCATGTGAAATCTCCCTTGCTGCTAATGGAAAAATGCAGGTTTCTTCTAAAACTACGTAATGTAAAAAACTACGTAATGTTTGACATCCAATAGCCGATGAGTAAATCAATGTGCTCTAGCGGTGTCGTTAAACAAAACAAACTAACTTTTTAACTTTAAAATAGTCTTAGTGACTTCAAAGTGAAACTCAAAATTAATCTGGATATTTGCCCACGGCAACTGACAATGCTGTGAAGATTGACGTGGAGCTTTTTATTCTCCACGGCACTTTTTTTGCTGTGAACTATATTAGATCTTTTTTTCCCACTGCTTGTATTTTGCTGTGGACGTTTTCTTAATTTCAGGGGTTGAAATATGGTAAGACATCAGGCGCGGATGCAGGATTTCTGAAAGGGGGGGTCCAAATGTGATGACCGATCTCTCCTTTTAAACACCCTCCTAAAAAAAATGGACACCAAGTTTAGTTAATTTACAAACCTGTAACTCATTTGAATATAGTTCCAATAAAGGGAAAGAAGAATCTGTGACCTTAAAACAAAAAATATCCTTAATAATAGACTAGAACTCGAACCAATAAACCACGATTTCTCAGACGCACGTGCATTTTTTTTAAATATGAAAAATGCAATTTTTGGTACTATACAAACACCAGGATGGCCAGAAACACTTCGGTTCTAGGGAAATGGATAATCTAAAGAATAAAATATACGTAAAGTTTGATTTCAGTTATTATAAACGGCTCTAATAGTGAAAAATAAGCTGTAGTGTTTAAAAACTAGGGTCTGTCACTTTAAGGTACGTTATCTTCAGCGTGCTGTGATTTTGCTCATAGTGAGGACCGAGCTAGGTTATATTTAAGCCAACAAGATGGTTCGGAAATTTTAACATATTATAAAGGAGTGTTTGGGTGATCCACCTGCTACACAAATGTTACAGTGACACTACCACGCATTTAATACATGGCATGGACAATTACAAGCAGGAAGTCTGCAGATATTAGGTCACAGGTGTTCAATTAACAGGTAGTGTCAGCAGCATGAATAAACCAACAGTAACATATCACCTGCTCAAAATGATTGCACTGCTTCACACATTGATGAAGTCATTTCGGCTTCTACAAGAAATATTTAACCACTAAAAAGTAAAGTTTGTTTTATTTAACGACGCCACTAGAGCACATTGATTTTTTATCTTATCATCGGCTATTGGACGTCAAACATATGGTCATTCTGACACTGGGTTTTTTAAGGAAACCCGCTGTCGCCACATAGACTACTCTTTTATGACAGGCAGCAAGGGATCTTTTCTTTGCACTTCCCACAGGCAGGATAGAACAAACCATGGCCTTAGCTGAACCAGTTATGGATCACTGGTCGGTGCAAGTGGTTTACACCTACCCACTGAGCCTTGCGGAGCACTCACTCAGGGTTTGGAGTCGGTATCTGGATTAAAAATCCCATGCCTCGACTGGGATCCGAACCCAGTACCTACCAGCCTGTAGACCGATGGCCTAACGACGATGCCACCGAGGCCAGTTATTTAACCACTAAGTATGAGGCAAATGGATTTGTTAAACAACCATAAATGGGTATTAAAAAAAAACCATGTAGCTTTTTACAGGTGAGGTAGGACATAGCCAAATAGTTAAACACTCGTTTGATGCATGATTTATCTAAGGATCAATCCCCATCAGTCAGCTATTTCTCATTCCCGCCAGTGCTCCACAACTGGTGTAACAAAGGCTGTGTAACATGTACATACTATCCTGTCTGTAGGCCGGTGTATATATAGAGATTATTATACGAGCTTGTGTGTCGTACTGATTTTACAAAATAAGTGTTAGCATTATTGTATTACCCGAGCAAGAGCAAGGTAACACCTGAATCCTGACACGAGTTTTGTAAAATCAGTATGACTAACATGGGAGTGTAATAATTTCTTTATTATCAACATTATTATTGTTGTTTTCTTTATGAATAACAAGACGCAACTCAAATGTTTCAGCCACAACTTGAAGGAGACGACAAAATGACGTCATATTTCAAATGCATATTATGAACTAGGACTGGAAAAGCAACGTCATTACACTTGTTATTACATGTGTGCTTCGTATGATTATTATTAACTCGGCTATAATGAACCAGATGGATAACAAAGGTATAAAAGATCCATTGCTGCTAATTGAAAAGAGTAGCCCACCTGTGAGCCTTAACCATATGTCTGATGCCATATTACAGTAAATAAAAATGTGTTGAGTACATCGAGAAATATATACATTTTTTGCTTTATAGATTCTCATTGTCATAGATCTGTATCCAGCTAACTTGTAATAATAAAGATGCATTATGATTAGCTGCAAGTGCCAGATTTCATCAGTGATTCTGCCAGAAAGAGATTTTTGGGTATATGGTTTGGGGGGGAGGTGCTGTAACAACACGGGACGCCATGTTTTGAAAAGACTAACTGCTTGCCAACGTGTTATGCAGTGAATCACTGGTCTACTGGTCTATTGGAAACCGTAGGCCAATCACAATACGGGACAGTCAAGAAGTTCTGATTGTAATATTCGGCTATTTTTGGTATATCCTGGCGAATTTTGTTTTCTGTGGCACCTTAAATTAAGGCTAAGTACTCAAAATGACTACTCGTTAAAAATTATCACAAGCGCAAAATAAAAATCGGTAATAGAATATTTAAAAAGCGGAAATCTGTTTTATAATGGAAAACAATCATGTCTGATGATAGTAGATTTCATTTATACTTATTTTCATCAGTTTCAGGTTCAAGCACACTGTCCTGGGCACACACCTCAACTATCTGGGCTGGCTGTCCAAGACAGAGTCCCAAAGAGCAGTTAAACTTGCTCTGGGTGGGAGCTGGTACCAGCATTATGTCCGATGAGGGTGGGATGTCCTGGGCACACACCTCAATTATCTGGGCTGGCTGTCCAAGACAGAGCCCCAAAGAGCAGTTAAACTTGCTCTGGGTGGGAGCTGGTACCAGCATTATGTCCGATGAGGGTGGGATGTCCTGGGCACACACCTCAATTATCTGGGCTGGCTGTCCAAGACAGAGCCCCAAAGAGCAGTTAAACTTGCTCTGGGTGGGAGCTGGTACCAGCATTATGTCCAATGAGGGCGAGACCTAGCCCACTGGTAAAGCGCTCGCTTGATATGCGGTCAGTTTGAGATCAATCCCTGTCGGTGGGCCCATTGGATATTTATTGTGCCAGCAAATGCACCATAACTGGTATATCAAAGGCTGTGGTATGTGCTATCCTGACTGTGAGATGGTGCATATAAAAGATCCCTTGCTACTAATGGAAAAATATAGCGGGTTTTCTCTCTAAGACTATATGTCAAATTACCAAAAGTTTGACATCCCAAAGCCAATAATTAATAAATCAATGTGCTCTGACTTTTCTTTATGTCTGATGACGTAACGACTACAACACCGAGGCCGGTAATGACAGACTTATATCACATATGATAGGCTAAAGTCAAGATCAACCAGCTGACCAATCAATTAGCTGTGATATGTAGAACACAGGACAGATAACTACAGATAACTCAGGTATTGCAAACCATGAACAATTACCATGCTATTTAGCAAAACTGATGGTTAGATATTCCTTTTAAAAAAGAAGGTTTTTAAAAATATCTTTTGATCTTTGTTTTATTATCGGGTTTTTGCATTTATCCATGAACCACATGTGCTGGCAGGCCTGTAGGAACAATATCTGGAAAGGAGGCACAATCTGTATTGAAACCCCAGCTAGCAGTGGGGTTGGGGAGGGCACAAGCCACACTTTTATCTATGTTTATATAGAAAGAAAGAAAGAAAGAAAGAAAGAAAGAATGGTTTTATTTAACAACACACTCAACACATTTTAATTACGGTTATATGGCGTCAGACATATGGTTAAGGACCACACAGATATTGAGAGGAAACCCACTGTCGCCACTTCATGGGCTATTCTTTCTGATTAGCAGGAAGGGATCTTTTATATGCACCATCCCACAGACAGGATAGCACATACCACAGCCTTTGATATACCAGTCGTGGTGCACTGGCTGTGATGAGAAATAGCCCAATGGGCCCACCAACGGGGATCGAAGGTATAAAAGATCCATTGCTGCTAATTGAAAAGAGTAGCCCACGTGTGAGCCTTAACCATATGTCTGATGCCATATTACAGTAAATAAAAATGTGTTGAGTACATCGAGAAATATATACATTTTTTGCTTTATAGATTCTCATTGTCATAGATCTGTATCCAGCTAACTTGTAATAATAAAGATGCATTATGATTAGCTGCAAGTGCCAGATTTCATCAGTGATTCTGCCAGAAAGAGATTTTTGGGTATATGGCACTATGGAATTAAATATTTACAATGTGTGTGATAAATGCAACTGCAGTCGACAAGGGTTATGGGGGGCCTCTCCCAGAAAGAAAATGGGTTAGGGCTAAGAAATCATACAGTAATAATAAGAGTAATTAATTTTGTCAAAAGGTTAACTTATAAAAATTAAATCTGCAAAAAAAATTGGGTATGGCGCAATACTCATTTTACCCTCTGGTAGAAACCCTGTTCGTGTAATTAACTAAGAACACGAAACTTGTAATATGCTTCCATTAGTTGTAAATAGTGGTTTCCTTAAGCATTCTTCATAATAATAATAAGTGATCAGAAAAATGTATTAAAACAACAGTTTTTCACACTCAAAGTGAATGTTTGTTTTGTTTAATGATACCACTTAGAGCACACTGATTCATTAATCATCGGCTGTTGGATGTCAAACATTTGGTAACTTTGACAGAGTCTCAGAAAGGAAATGTGCTATATTGTTTCATTAGTAGCAAAGAATCTTTTATATTCACAATTCCACAGACCGTTAAGGCACATACCACGGCCATTGATATATCAGTCACGGTGCACTGGATAGAGCGAGAAATAGCCCAATGGGCCCACCGACAGGGATCAATTTCTGACCATCCGAGCATTAAGCGAGTGTTTTACCACAGAGCTACATCCTGCCCCCACATTATGATTAACTGCAAGTGCCAGATTCCATGTGATTAACTTGAGAACACCAAACTGGTAATATGTTTCCACTACTTGTAAATAGTGCTTTCCTCAAGAATTCTTCGTAACAGTAATAAGTGATCAAAAAAATGTGATTAACTTGAGAACACCAAACTGGTAATATGTTTCCACTACTTGTAAATAGTGCTTTCCTCAAGAATTCTTCGTAACAGTAATAAGTGATCAAAAAAATGTGATTAACTTGAGAACACCAAACTGGTAATATGTTTCCACTACTTGTAAATAGTGCTTTCCTCAAGAATTCTTCGTAACAGTAATAAGTGATCAGAAAAATCTCTTAAAACAACAGCCTGTCTTTCACACTCAAACATTTATTTGTCTGGAACTGCTGTCCTAATTTTGAAATGTTTCACGTGGAATTATTATTAGGAAGCTAACAGATTGCTCTCTTGCTTTGTGTGAACAGAAGAGACCTGCTTGGGATATTACTGAACATTTGGCTTGTCAAATGTCAAACTCTGCAATTAAAAAAACGTCCACAGCAAAATACAAGCAGTGGGAAAAAAATCTAATACAGTCCACAGCAAAAATAAAGTGCTGTGGAGAATGAAAAACTCCACGGCATTGTCAACTGCCATGGGCAACTGCAGGGGTTGAATGTGTTTTCATTGTGTCTTTGATCTATGCTCGAAGAAACTCCAAACCAACGGAACTCATCTCATTATTTGTGGAGAGACTTGCCTGGGATATTGCTAAATATTTCTATTATCATACATGCTTTCAATATTTCACTGATTTATGCCAGAAGAAACTCCATATTATTATCAATGGAACTGCAAGTGTTGGCTTAATCATTGGAATTTCATCATCAGTCAGTCATTGGATATAATCAATTTGCACCAACCCATCAACTTTCAATTACACAGTTGGTTAGAATTATATAACACTGGAAGGATTCTCTGGGATAGACCCTTCAAATTTTAAAATTTACCTTTAATACCTATTTATTATCTTGTTTCTTTATGTACACATAAAAACAACCCCAAACCCCAGCATATTTACATTAATTACATCATCTAAATTGGATGAATAATTACAATTAACATTTTCCCACACAATCGATTACAGATTGTTATAATCAATCATCACATCGGTAGAGTCAAACCAATCAATTTTAAAAATTATAATCAATCATCAGAACATCACTAACAACAGCTCTCGATCCTTATCTGAAATTTCTCACTTGGAATTATGATCAGGAAACCAACAGATTGTTCTCCTGCTTTTTGCAAACAGAGAGGCCTGCTTACAGAGTAAAATATTGGAAATTAATGGATAAATTATATATATTTTTTAGGTATATTATAGTAAGAGAACTGCTATTTAAAGTCTGTCAAAGTACATAAATGCAGGGCAAGATGTAGCCTAGTGGTAAAGCATTCGCTTGATGCATGGTCAGTTTGGGATCGATCCCCGTCTGTGGGCCAATTGAGTTATTTCTCACTCCATCCAGTGCACCATGATTGGTATATCAAAGGCTGTGATATATGCTATCCTGTCTGTGGGATGGTGCATATAAAAGACCCCTTGCTACTAATGGAAAAAATGTAGCGTGTTTCTTCTCTAAGTTACTAAGTCTAAGATTATACGCCAAAATTACCAAATGTTTGACATCCAATAGCTGATGATTCATAAATCAACGTACTCTAGTTGTGTCGTTAAATAAAACAAACTCTTTTTTCATAAATGCAATCTGCAATTTCAACAGATTTCAAACCCATAACCACCTAGTAGGGGCACCCATGATCTGTTAAATTGTGTTTGTATTATGTACCTTCAAACTATTTTCTGGCAGAAAGCCTGTGTTGGGATACCAAACCTTTCTATTATCAAATATGCTTTCAATATTACACCAACTGATCTGTGCCAGAAGAGACTCCTTATCAACACCTTCAGCAATCTTAAGTGATTCAAAATATAATATTTAAAATACACAAGTATGTTTCTCTTCAGCTGTTACATGTACAACTAATTAATATGTATGTTGTGACAGTAAATATATTAAATGGCACACATTAATTAGCTGAAGACAAACGTGGTGTCATGCTCACACTAACAGGTTTTTCTTCTCCTAATTTATGGCTACATGCATTGTACACATAAACATAATTTAATTACACATGTACAGTCAAATACATCAAAACTGATGCACAACAGAACCTCTCTAAAGCAAATACCTCTATAATCCAGACTTTTTACCACGTTGCATGGATGTCCAGTTTAGAGGGATTTCATTGTACCACATATGCCAAAATATCAGTACAAGGATTTATTCTGGATTTTTTGCCATTGTCCCAGATCTGATGGGATTGGGAAAAATCAGCGTGAGGAAATCATAATTGGGATATTTTTCAGGTCACTGAATGATACAATACTGTTGAATTAATTTATTGGAACAGATCCCCATCGGTGGGGCCATTGCGCTATTTCTCGTTCTAGCCAGTGCACCACAGCTGGTATATCAAAGGCTGTGGTGTATTCTATCCTGTCTGTGGGATGGTGCATATAAAAGATCCCTTGTTACAAATGAAAAAAATGTAGCAGGTTTCCTCTCTAAGACTATATTTCAAAATTACCAAATTTTTGTCATTAAATAAAACAAACTTCTTTTTTTTATTGGAAGACATAATTAAATATATATATTTATCATATAATATCTTACATTTTCAGTGCAATCAAAGTATGTGATATTTTTCAGATCACATACTTTACGAATTTGATAACTTTGCAAATTAGATGTAAATTAGACTCGGTCTCGGCACTAGGTTTATTGACATATAAGCAAACGTACTTGGGTGACACTCCATGATTGACGTATGCATTCATAGTCATCAAATAAAAACATTTCAATGGCAATTTGCCACTGAATGCTGTCAAGCGTTCAGAAAACAAAAAAACATTAGGCATAACTTTATTTTGATGTAAGGACATCCAAAATGACATCATTCGAGTTTGACGTCATTTCCATTCAAAAATACACCACGCCACATATTCTTACGTCATTTGAATATCTAGTAATGGTGGATTGGAATTAAAGTTGCGTGTACAGTTTACAAAAAGACAGAAAACTGAAAAGGAAAATACAGAAAAAAGCAAACAGTGTCATGTTACCGGTCCAATGCACAATATATTGTACAGGTACATATAGTCACATGGTTATCAAAAATAAAAGTGAACTTAGATCCATGTGGGTGCACAATTATTTACCCAGTAGAAAAATCCACAAATTAACCACTAATACACACACTGCAGGAAGAAAAATCCCAGCACCCCTTTTCAATAATGTTCCGGTTAAATACGTAGGTCGGGGGTGTGGGATATACTATAGCTCAGTCGGTTGAATGCTTGCCTGAGGTGCTTGCGTCGCTGGATCAAACCAT
This sequence comes from Gigantopelta aegis, assembly GCF_016097555.1. Lineage (NCBI taxonomy): Eukaryota > Metazoa > Mollusca > Gastropoda > Neomphalida > Peltospiridae > Gigantopelta > Gigantopelta aegis. Next base: position 4,085,739 of record NC_054699.1, read on the forward strand.
CTCGGTGGATCCATTTAACTGATTGGGTTTTTTCTCATTCCAACCAGTACACCACAACTGGTCAAAGTCTGTGGTATGTGATTTCCTGTCTGTGGGAAAGTGCATATAAAAGATCCCTTGCTGCTAATGAAAAAATGTAGCGAGTTTCCTCTGATGACTACAAGTCAGATTTCCCAAATGTTTGGTTTAAACAATATTTATTAGCAAATCAAATTTGGGATTGGCCAACAGGCAAGTGCCTATATTAAGGCCTCTCCCTACATTTAACAAATATACATGTTATACATCAAGATGTTTGACATCAATGTGCTCTAGTGGTGTTGTTAAACAAAACAAACTAAATTTAAATACGTAGGTGCTGATGGGTTTCTTCCTGTAGTGTGTGTATTAATGATTAATATCAGAGAACCTGACAATGATCAATGTAATGGTCTTTAGCATCAAACATAGTGTTATTCTTGTATTAGAGCGGGAATCTTTGTCTACCCAGTGGTATACAGTAATTCTGTGTTTTCGCTACAGTTATCTCTGGCTGAGAGGCTGATCATAACCATCCAAATGTCCATCTTACTCTCGAATGGCTGCTCAGTACTCAAGCTATGTTTTGCATGTAAGCTAAAAATATATTCAGGGCTAGCTCTGAGTCTGGTATTTACCAAATCACGTTCTGTGAAAACAATTGGCAAATTTTATTTTAATTTGGCAAAATGAAATAATTTATATTTTGATAGAAAATAACTAGTTTTCTGCAATTTTTTGAAGTTTAAAAGACTATTGGCAAAATTTTCCGCTGAACCATAGCTAACCCTGATATTTGTTGGTTTTCTCTTTTTTAATTCGCAGAATCCCCATTATAAAAACCAGTCCCACATCTGGTACATTTTGTCTTGCCACCCAATAATTTAAGGTCTGGTACGGCCCTGACTGATATCTATTTAAATTATAAAGACAGGAAGTAAATATAGACTCCTGTTTTGGAGGAAGGAGCTAGCAGTGGTCTTTCTTTCTTTCAGAACCTACGCCCAAGACAGACGCGCACTATAACAGCTTGTTCTGAACGTGCACATTGCACAACTTGATATTAACATATCAATTTGTAATGAATTCTTTATTAAATGGGGCAGGACATAGCTTAGTGGTAAAGCGCTCGCTTGATGCATGATCGGTCTAGGATCGATCCCCGATGGTAGGCCCCATTAAGTTATTTCACGTCCTAGCCAGTGCACCACGACTGGTATATGAAAGGCTGTGGTATGTGCTATCCTGTCTGTGGAATGGTGCATATAAAATATCGCTTGCTACCAATGAAAAAAATTTGTGGGTTTCCTCTCTATGACTGTCAAAATTACCAGGGGCGTAGGCTAGGGGGGTTCAGATGAAACACACACACACCCTCCCCCGCTGAACATACAGGTTTATACATATGGAGTTTCTGGTGGTGCAAAAACCAAACAGAAAAAGGTCCACTTGGTAAGTTGGTTCATATCCGAACCCCTCCCCCCCCCCCAGGTCCAGATCACGCTACGCCCCTGATGACCATGTGTTTGACATCCAATAGCCGATGATGAATAAATTAATGTGCTCTAGTGGTGTCGTTGAACAAAACAAACTTTTTCTTTATTAAATATCGTGACACTGCCTCTCTTAGTCTGTGTCGCTGTGTAACTTTCATTCTCAGAATGATTCTATTTGACGTAACTACCAAACAATATTGTACCGCTAGCCAATCACTTACCGATGTTTTGATGTCTTTGTTGGTAGATATACGTCGGTGAAAGACCCTAGCCTGTTCCGGTTCGGTATCACTGTCTGAGGATTCATCCTGAGCGGTTATTTCATTTAATTTTCCGAACGATCCCCCCTTTCGCTTTGCGGAGGCCGCCATGTCCTCTTCCCACTAAAATCCCTACACGTCGGAGAGCGCACCAGTGATTTAATGGCGCGCGCTATAGCAGACGACAAGGTGATTTGTTTACCTATCGATCTATTTTTAGCGATTTAACTTCAGCGCTATTGCAAATCAACCGTGTCTTTAGTAAACATTGTCACTTGTTGTCGCATTTACTTGTTCATTCAGAAACGATTGACAGAACATATACAATACGGTTGAAGCCCAAAATAGAGTGTTTATAGTGAATTGATGGCATAGCCCTGACTGTGCATTGTGGTGCTTGTTTACTGCAAATCCACTTGCAGTACATATATATATATATATACATATATATTTCTCGTTCCAGCTAGTGTACCATGACTCTTATATCATATGCCGTGATATGTGCTATCCTGTCTGTGGGATGACGCATATAAAAGATCCCTTGCTACAAATAGGAAAGGGGGCGAGACGTAGCCAAGCGGTAGAGCGCTCACTTAATGTGCGGTCAGTTTAGGATCGATCCCCGTTGGTGGGCTCACTGGGCTATTTCTCGTTCCAGCCAGTGCACCACAACTGGTATATCAAAGACAGTGATATGTGCATATAAAAGATCCCTTGCTACTATTAATGGAAAAATGTAGCGGGTTTTCTCTTAAAGACTGACCAAATATTTGACATCCAATAGTCGATGATTAATAAATCAATGTGCTCTAGTGTCGTTAAACACAGAAAAAACCCTTTAACTTTAGCTAATGGGAAAATGTAGCGGTTTTTATTTCTAAGACTAGGCCTATATGTAAAAATTACCACATTCTAGGGAGTTCGGGTCATGCTTCCTTGAAAAATATATTGAAACTTCGCTGTGGCCGGTTTGACCTACCAACTAGAACCTCCCATCACAGTAGTAGGGCATCCACGAGTCCACAATATTGGACTCGAGTACTCGAGCCGGCCTCGGTGGCGTCGTGGTTAGGCCATCGGTCTACAGACTGGTAGGTAATGGGTTCGGATCCCAGTCGAGGCATGGGATTTTTAATCCAGATACCGACTCCAAACTCTGAGTGAGTGCTCCGCAAGGCTCAATGGGTAGGTGTAAACCACCTGCACCGACCAGTGATCCATAACTGGTTCAACAATGGCCATGGTTTGTGCTATCCTGCCTGTGGGAAGCGCAAATAAAAGATCCCTTGCTGCTAATCGGAAAGAGTAGTCCATGTAGCGGCGACAGCGGGTTTCCTCTCAAAATCTGCGTGGTCCTTAACCATGTGTCTGACGCCATATAACCGTAAATAAAATGTGTTGAGTGCGTCATTAAATTTCTTTCTTTCTTTCTTTCGAGTACTCGAGTCAGACTCGACCCGTACCCCGAGTACCCGACACTTACACTAGAATTTATGATAATGAGACTAAATAAAGAATCGAGTCAGACTCGATCCGTACCCCGAGTACCCGACACTTACACTAGAATTTATGATAATGAGACTAATTAAAGAATCGAGTCAGACTCGACCCGTACCCCGAGTACCCGACACTTACACTAGAATTTATGATAATGAGACTAAATAAAGAATCGAGTCAGACTCGACCCGTACCCCGAGTACCCGACACTTACACTAGAATTTATGATAATGAGACTAAATAAAGAATCGAGTCAGACTCGACCCGTACCCCGAGTACCCGACACTTACACTAGAATTTATGATAATGAGACTAAATAAAGAATCAAGTAAAATATATCCATCTTAAAGGGACAGACCCTTGTTTTTAAACACTACAACGTGAGTTTTTTTTTTCACTACTAGAGCCGTTTATGATCACTAAAATCAAACATGACTTATATTTTATTGTTTAGATTATCCATTTCCGTAGAATCGACATGTTTCTGGTCATTCTGTTGTTTCTAATACCACAAAATGCATTTTTTTCATAATTTTAAAAACGCACGTGCGTCTGAGAAGTAGCGTTTCTAGTCTATTTTAAAGAATATTTATCGGTTTTAACGTCACAGACTCTTCTTTCACTCTGTTGTAACTTAATCCAAATGTGTAACACGTTTGTAGATTAACTAAACTTAGTGTCCATTTTTTTTACAAATTTAAAACTAGGGTCTTAATTCCAAAGCTGAACATGAATCCGAAATGATGCCATTGAATTGCATTTAGAAACCGGTTGATCGTATGGTGACAGATGGACGGCCAGATTAAAAAGAGAAACTAGCACCTGATCATATGATTATATTGTGTACATTGTATTGCTGATTAGTTATTGCTGAAATTAATGCTCTACATTGTCTCACGTATACGGGAACTCGAGTCCTTGCTAGATTATTGAGTACTCGTGGAGACCCTAGGCAGTAGCAGTAGCAGCAGCGATGGTTTATATATAGAGAATAATACATGAGTGGCCGTTAGATACCATTTATCTCACAACGAGTTCTTTTAATATGTATCTAACGAGCGAAAGCGAGTTTGATACGTTTTTAAACAACGAGTTGTGAGATAAATGGTATCTAACGGACACGAATGTATTATTATATTTCTTACATATTCTCAAAAACCAGGTTTTAAGCACATTTTAACATCTTTTTCGACTAAACGTTATTTACAGCCGTTGCACTTGTAGCTAACTTACGCGTCACAGACACTATACGTCACAGTGTAATCGATTTCCACCTTGATGTATTTCTTTGGATGTATGACACTGGTGACATGGTCGACACATAGGAGCAGCTAGTCGTATGTCTTGAAATTGTTAACATACGTACGTGTGTAAACAACCATGAGTTATCAAAAATAACGCACGATGTTCTCACCAGCGCGTGTGTAAGAAATATATCTATATATCCAATTGTATATATACTCAGCGTCACTACTGAAGGGTCACTCATATTGTTAGTACTACACATGCTGGAAATGCATCGTGTTTTGACTAATGTTGAGAAGGGCAATGGAGTAGGTCGGATACAGGTTGAACACAGTCAACGAGAAGTCACGAGGCACTTTAATGTCAGTCAGAGTGTGACTGGGTGGATGAGGCAACGACTTCAAATGACTGGATCCGTTTCCTATGCACAAAGACCCAGGCCAGCATTAAGCAAAGCACAAACACGACACATTTTCAACTGAAGTGTACATGAATATGTGGATGGCAATCATGCACACTTTTATACCCATGGTGAGAACGCATTGCACGGGCACAACATACACAATTTCAGACATGGGTGCGTTGAGACAACCCGTTTATTGGGGTGATAGTAGGAACGTGTTTGCATAACTTTTATCATTTTGTTGTGGCCTATAACCGGAAGTACCATTACTCATATTGAAATCCAAAGCTACTTAGGAAACCTCACTCTAGACCTAATCCACGAAGGCCATACATTCCTTCTTTCATAATTAGTGTGATGGACGGGCATCGTTGACATGTGTAATACTAACAATATAAGTGACCCTTCAATAGTGACGCTGAGTATATATATATATATATATAACTGAACAAAATAAGAAACTTCCGCTAACTTTGCTTGAACATAACTTGATGAAAACAAACCGGGGGAATAATTGTTATATATGCGTTTAAAGAGTGTTCCATGATGCATCATTTGGTGTAAAAATCATGCCATAGGTTAACAAACTGAGAGAAAGTTTGACCAAGTGTGGTAGGGGTTAAAAAAACAAAAAAAACTTAATAACGGGTATGACCACCTCTTGAATTGACCACTGCAGTGCATCGCAGGCGCGTAGACTAAAGTGTTGATTTCTGCCTGTGGAATATTGTTCCATTCCTGAATGAGCGCTTGACGAAGTTCGTTGACGTTAGCGGGTGGGTTGGGACGACGCCTCAATCGTCTGTCCAGACTATCCCAGACATGCTCGATGGAGTTGAGATCAGGACTTTTAGCGGGCCAGTCATCAATGAAATCAATGTTATTTGTCCTAAGAAAATGTACAGTGTCTCTAGCTGTATGAGAGGTGGCATTATCATGCTGAAAAATCGAGATGTTGGCGTTGTTATGGAACAGAGGAATGACGTGATGAGCGAGAATGTCATCGCGGTAACGTTGAGCATTTAAATTGCCACCAATGACGACTAGTGGTGAACGATAACCATGGGCAATGGCTGCCCAGACCATGACACAACCCCCACCCCCAAAACGATATCGTTCAAGAACACAACAGTCATTTCTCCTACGGTAGACGCGTACCCTGCCATCACCACGTTGTAAAAAAAATCTGGATTCATCCGAAAAAAGAACGGTATTCCAGCGTCGCCGTATCCAACGAGTGTGTACACGTGCCCAATTAAAACGATTTAGACGATGACGTTGCGTTAAAACGCAATGACGTAAGGACGTCGTGCATGTAAACCGTTCTCCCGCAGACGATTACGAACAGTTTGCCCACTGATTCGGTTATTATGAAGCCCAGGTGTGTTAGCAGCAGTAACAGTGGCAGTTTGGAATCGATTGCGCAAATGCGTGTTCATGATATAGCGGTCTTGACCACGCGTTGTAACATGCGGACGTCCACGACGTGGCAAGTTCGAAATCTTACGCGAAGATTTCGTATCGCTCGACTAGAACTCCCAACAGGCCTTGCAACGTCTTCTGTCGACATGCCAGCATCAAGCATGCCAATCGCCCGTTCGCGTAAATTATTGGGTATTCTTGGCATACTAAAAATGCTACAATGTAAAAAACGTTAACGTTTTTACAAATTTTGAAGCGTTTTCTTTCACTTGACAACAATGTCAGTAAGACAAGTAAAACAAATTGACCTAATACTACACGAGACATATCGAACCATGCATGCACGTGCAAATTGAATTTCACGTTTTCGACGATTAACAGTGCAAAAATAATCGATAAAATTCATGAATCCTGATAATACAGCTCAAGGCTAATACTACTTATATAATTTCATTACACAATGAATTCTTTAACACAACAAATACTATATGTACAAATCGGAAGTTTCTTTTTTGTATGTATATATATTATATATGTATGTGGGTGGGTATGCGCATGCACGCCCCCCCCCCCCCCCCCGCACCTTTGGCACCTTCCTACGCAACTGTAGCTGTTTTTTTAGTAATGCTAATATGAATAGATGTTGTTATCCAGATTCGGGCATTTTCGTTTTAATTCGGGAAAAAATGGGAGCCCGTACGCCTTTGCTAGTCATGAATGTGGAATTTATCCAGCCCTCTGAAAAAAAGAAGAAGAAGAAAATAGGCCTAATCAAATCTGACCTTCAAAATTAAAACAAATACCAGAAAGCAGTACTAGAAATCATACTTGTGCTAATGTAGGCTAACTCTTTAAACAGGAATATTGAAGACATGGGGAAAATGATGGCATACGCATACTCTTGATTTATATTGTAGCTTCTGAAAATTTGGACATATGGTTAAGGACCACACAGATATTGAAGGAGGAAACCCGCTGTCGCCACTTCATGACCTACTCTTTTCGATTGGCAGCAAGGGATCTTTTATATGCACCATTCCACAGACAGGGTAGTACATACCACGGCCTTTGATGTACCAGTCGTGGTGCACTGGCTGGAACGAGAAATAGCCCAGTGGGCCCACCGACGGGGGTCGATCCCAAACCGACCGCGTATCAATCGAGCGCTTTACCATTGGGCTGCGTCTCGCCCCATCCAATCATTGTAACCGTCCAAATATCCATAGGCGCACGGAATCTAATTTTTGGAGGGGTGGGGTGGGAGGTGGGTGGGAGACAGGCTCCCTTTTGCCCGAATTAAACTAAAATTCTCGAATCTGCATAACAACATTTATTCATATTAGCATCACTACCAAACAGCTATCTATATAGGGTTGTAAACGAGTCTCTACGCATGAATTACATGAATTACAACTAATTTTGAGAGTAGAATGATGAAAATAAATGGTAAAATGGTCACAGATTAGCACATTTTACCAAAGTATCGGGGGGGGGGGAGGGGGGGGGGGCAGTTGCTTATGTAAATATCCTTGCTCTCAAGAGTAGCCTACTACCAGGGGCGTATGTCTAAATTGTGGCGACCTAAGTTCATAGGAGTCTCAGGGGGAGGGAGGTGGTCGAGTCATGCTTAACCGGAAATATATAGAGAGAAAAGAACATTTGCTTTAGCAGGGAGGGGTTTGGACCCCCACAACCCTACCCAGGACACGCGCCTGACTCCGGCTAGATTGAAGGGCATAGCCTTTACCTTCAGGTTGGGGCAGTGTCCGCCTGACGTTCTCCTGCGTCAGGGGTCTTTAACCGACCAAGCGGGATGGGTCAAGTGCAGGTAAAAGTACTGTTTTTCGTTTAGAAGTGCTCATTTTGTCTGTCTGCATAGATAAGTCGCTATGCTTCTGTGTCTCGCCGCCTCTAGTTGTTTAAGTTAGATTTCATTTTAACTTATTTTGTTCGTGCTTATATTCAGTTAAGGTTCAAGTACGCTGTCCTGGGCACACACATCAGCTATCTGGGTTGTCTGTCCAAGACAGTGTATTAGTTGTTAGTTGGTTAGTGAGAGAGAAGAGGGTGTAGTGGCCTTACACCTACCCACTGAGGCCGTAAGAACTCGCTCTGGGTTGGAGCCGGTACCGGGCTGCGAACCATGTATCTACCAGCCTGTAGTCCGAGGCTTAACCATTGCGCCACCGATGCCTGGTTTTTTTGTTTTTTTTGTTTTTTAAATTCGATACGATCTTGCAAACAGTGGAAAGGTTCTGACAGGTGCTTTCGTGTCCTTACAAACTGAAAATTTATAAACATTACACTTTCAATTACGTCCGACGTGCTATGGGTCGTAGAATCCATCCTCAGTAAACACAAGATTCATTAGATGTTCTCCATAGCAGCCAGCGTTCATTGCATGACTTGTATATCAGAGACAGTGGTATGTGCTGTTCTGTATTTGGTAACGTGCATATTCTGTAAACCACTTGTCAGAATTATCACGTGTGACAGTTTGCTAAGACGAGGTGTCGCTAAACCGAAATTATATCCCCCCTTCCCTCTCTCTCTCTCTCTCTCTCTCTCTCTCTCTCTCTCTCTCTCTCTCTCATTGCTGCTAATCGAAAATAGTAGCCCATGAAGTGGCGACAGTGGGTTTCCTCTCCCAATATCTGTGTGGTTCTTAACCATAGTGTCTGATGCCATACAAGCGTAAATAAAATGTGCTGAATGCGTCGTTAAATAAAACATTTCTCCCCCCCTCTCTCTGTCTGTCTCCCCCCTCTCTCTCTCTCTCTCTCTCTCTCTCTCTCTCTCTCTCTCTCTCTCTCTCTCTCTCTCAATAACGCAATAAATACACAATATATAAAATAATCTTTATTCTAAAATGGCAAGTGAAAGTGCGCAAATTGACAATATATTACACTCAAGACTGCGCAACTATGTATTACACAGAAAAGTGCGCAAACTGATTATTTAATACACTGAAAAGTACACAAATTGACATTGATCATTAATACTGATATTCATACATTACACTAAAACGTTCGGAAAATGCAATGCATAACACTAAAAAGTGCCCACATTGACAATGCATTACACTAAAAAAAAGAAAAAAGTGCATTACACTGACAAGCGCGCAAATTGACAATGTATCACACTAAAATGTGCGCAACCTGCAGTTATATTACTCTGAAAAGTGCGCAAATTAACCATTTATTACCCTCTACCCCAGCGCAAAACAGAAGTTCGTACCTGTATGTATACCGGTTGGTCTATCTCGTAATTTAAATAAACGTTTTATTTCGTTCTGAAAATAGTTTACATTTTGTCCCACCACACCCTGAAGGACAATAGTATTGCTACCGCTGTCTATACCGCTTGTCGTGACTGCCATGTACAACATACATGCACGTTATAAGGGAAGTTATTGCTACCGATGTTTGTACCGCTTGTCGTGACTGCCATGTACAACATACATGCACGTTATAAGGGAAGTTATTGCTATGAACGGACATCGCGTTTGATGTGTCGTGATCTATACAACCAGGAGAAAGTTATTGCTGCATGCAAATGTACATGTACCGTTTGATGTCATGAACTATACAACACACTATATTGGCTTTGTTGCTACATAAACGTGTTTGTAGGGCCGTAACTAATGGGATAGGGGCAGTTAACCCGCCCCCAATTTAAAAATAAATAAATAAATAGCGAAAGTGCATGATGTGAATGGATGATTGGATGAATGACATGTTAGCACTACCCTGACGTGAATTAAAAAATTCTGGTGGCAACCTATGCTTTGTGTATACTACTCGTAACAATCCATGTTTCAGGTTTAAGTACGACTTAAAAAGCTTTATTATCCACATAGTTCATGATATTCAGGGAAATATAACCAGTATGACCCACGTGTGTCATACGGTAATGATCTCACGTGCACAACGAATGCGTAATTTTGTGAAGCAACGTCATAACTTAATGCAGTTTCCCCAGTGTAAACAAAATGACGTCATTTCGAAACATGACGTCGTTTCGACATCTCCTTTTAGTTACGTTTGAAACGTTTTGGCATGGAAATTATTACACTCGCGTGTGAATCATACTGATATTATTAATAATCCTGACACTGAGTCTCGTTTCGTAAAATCAGTACGACACACAAGGTCGTATAATAATTTCTGTTTGTTACACTCGCGTGTGAATCGTACTGATTTCACGAAACTCGTGTCAGAATTCATGATACAATAATCCTGACAATCGTTTCGTAAAATCAGTACGAAACACAAGCTCGTATAATAATATCTATATCAGATCTTTGATTATGTGAAGATATATCTACGGTACACACACACACACACACACACACACACACACACACACATATATAATACACACACACACACACACAAACACACACTTTCTGACATAAAGTGACTGTGATTCTTGGGGAATATGCAAGTGTCTGGGGTTTTTTCTTTCTCTTTTTAAATCACTGAGTTTCCTTTTCACGAGTTGGTCCATGTGCCCTTTTCCCTTTAGTCTCTCCTCCCCCCCCCCCCCCCCCCCCCCGAAATATTTCCTGGATCGGACCATGCACAGGCCCATACGCAGAAATTTATAGGGGGGGGGGGGGGGGCGTAATCGACGGCCCAAAGGGCCGGAGTTGCTGGGTATGCAGGATATGCATTTTCTTGCATTCTGGGAGGTAAATTTGAAATGTTTCTTTGCTCCGTTCACATAGTCGGACTATTTTTTGTTTTGGTTGTACAATAGTTAAGCCATTGGCTTTACGTCTGATATGTACCGGATTCGAACCCCGAGCCAAACCTTGCCAAAGTCGTACAAAGTCATAGTTGTACGGGCTCCCATTTTTGTAGGGCGGCAGGCTGATTTTTGCCCGAATTAAACGAAAATGCCAGAATCTGGATAACAACATTTATTCATATTAGCATTACTGCCAAACCACTATAGCTTATAAGGTTGCAAACGAATTCTTGCATGGATATATTGTGGGTAGACTGATGGAAATACAGTGAAACGGTTTTTCAACCAAGCTAATGTTCCTCGATTATCTCTTAACTTTTGTGCTCAAAATTGAGAATTATGTATCGTTTTCAATTCTCAGTGTAAATGATAATCAAACTGTCATTAGTCATTTGTGTTACTAGTCCTCACTGAGTTATTTCCCCTTATCTTCATTTTTTTTTTTTTTTTTTTAGTACTCTACATAAATTTCAAGAACATTTATCACGCTATAGACGCACCATTGGCATTTTTAATAACAATATGCACTAAACACTTCTCCGTGCATTGTGTTGAGTGCGTCGTTAAATAAAACATTTCTTTCCTTCTCCGTGCATTTGTTTTTCGTGTGCTGGGGGTGAGGTGGGGGTCGTTAAACATCCATTCATTCATTCTGTGCATCTGTATTTGAAAACTTTTGGGGGAAAACATGTCCACTAACCCAACTACAGACCTCTCTCCCTTTAAACGCTCGTCTCATCTGCCTTCGACAAATTCAAATTGCCTTTTTAAAAAATGTGTGCGACTCCCCCTCCACTTTTACAAAATCTTTGATTCATCCTTGCGCACATCTTCGGTACTGCATTAGTTCGGACACCCTAATTTTGGTCAGGTAATTCATTTTGTGTTTGTATAAAGTAAGAAATCTTTTTTATCAACGCCACCTAACTATATTGCATTAATATTATGCCCCCCCCCCCCCCCCCCCCCCCCAAGCCGGTTTAAGGAACCGTGGGGCCTGTAGCACAAATAACCGCGGGCCCTCATTCCCAGGATATATATTTTGCAACCCCTTCAGGGAGAAGGGAAAAATAACCTGAACAAAATAAATGTACACATCACCGAGGGGCTCCCTAAAGCGTGGGTCTCGTAGCACGTGCTACATACATGTGCTAGTAGGATAAACCGGCTCTGACGCTTCCCATTAAAAATCTGAGAGCCGCGCCTGACAGTGGAGAACAAAACGGTGACTGCTAAATAAAGGTGGCTATTTCAGCAGGTTTGAGTGTATATAATACATGCTGTTTTTCAAGATAAAACTTACTGCAATAATATCTGGTAACAACTATTTCCGTTCAGTACAATATTTATAGGATATTAAACAAGCTTCCATTTTGTATCATGATCAATGTCCCGAGTGAAATACTTTTTAGTTGTCATTAGCTTTAGCGAGTGACAATGAAAATTATTTCACGAGGGACATAAACATGATCTGAAATGGTAGCGAGTTTAATATCCTATTTATTACTCATAATCGATCTTGATGTATATCACTCAACCCGTTTGGTTGTCGTTCCTGTAAGGTTGTAGTGCGCCTATCAATGACGTCACGAAGTGTTACGTCCCACTTGGCGTTCTAGTGGAACGTATCACTTTGAAATGTACCAATATATTTTAACCATATGGGTAATAAAATTTATATACTGAACAGCAAAAGAAACGCGAATATTAATTTATAGTTGTTGTTTTTTGTTTTGTTTTTTTATTTAAAATTATTCAAATTAAATCACATTACCTCTTGTGTCTATATTATCAATGTCTTGTGAACTGTAGTCCACCGACGGCCCATTTACCGAATTCGTTGTATTAGTGCCATGTATACACGTATATTAACATATCTGCGTTTCTTTTGTTGTTCACTATAGTCAAGTTAAGCGAACACGAGACAAACAAGTGACACCAACAATGAGCACAATATTAATTCTTTTTTTCGTTGCAGTTTTACAACGGTATAGGAAGCATTCCGATACCTGTAGGAAGAAGATAAGCTGGAATGACAAGAATATGTGCACGTATCAATATACCCACAACACTAAATGATAAAATGGATTGGCGGCAATATTTAGGATAATCGACTATTGGATGTCAAACATTTGGCAATGTTTACATAGTCTTAGAGAGGAAACCCTCTACATTGTTTTCCCCATTAATAGCAAGGGATCTTTTATATGTACTATCCCTATTAGGCAGGATAGCATATGCCACAGTCTTTGATATACATACCAGTTTCGGTGCACTGGCTGGAACAATAACAAGATATAGCCCAATGGGCCCACCGACGAGGATCGACCCTAGACATAGGCGTACGGGCTCCCAATTTTGTAGGGGGGGGGGGGGGGGGGGGGGGGGCAGGCTGGCTTTTGTCCAAAATAAACCAAAATGCCCGAATCTGCATAACAACATTTATTCAAATGAACCACTATGCATTTTTACAACTAATTGTCAGTGTAGAATGATAAAAATACATGGTAAAAAGGTCTCAGATTTGCACATTTTGCCCAAATATCTGTATCATTTTATCCTGAATTTGAAGTCTTGTTCCAGGACTTGGGGAGGGGGAAGAGGCAACTGCCCTCCCCCTCCATCCCCCTGTCTCGTAGGCTTATGACCCTAGACCAACCGCGCATGAGAGGAATGCTTTACCATTTGCATACGTCATTCTGACAAGTCGTCACAGGGATTACAAATTACAACACAGCCGTCGAGTTGGTCAACTTCGTCGTGACAGTTGACAGTCTGAGACTAGCATTAGTTTTTGTGTCTGTTATAATTATCAGTGCCATGTATACATGTATATTAAAATGTCTGCGTTTCTTTTGTTATTCAATATAATAGACCAGTCGTGTTGAAATTGTATCATCATAACATCAGGGCTGCGTTCAGTCAGACCGAGCAGAAAAACGTCCGCTAGACTGGTTTAAGCGCTTCACGGTAAACCAAATTGCCATGTTGGATACCAAGCAAATAGTTCGTGAACGTTAGCGAAAGGTTTGCTGGCTGAACTTGGGCCAGTTTTACTCGGTTTGCACCGATCCTTCAATATTCGATTTATACGACAGAGTAGAATTTTATAAAACTTAACAAAGATTTTAATTTCTAGGACTAATCGCCTTTTGTCACCGGGTTAGAACCCTCAAATCGTTAATTTTACCTTTAATACCTATTCATTATCTGTTATCTGCTATCTTTATGTAGAGATTGAAAACAAACCCAAACCCTAGGTTATTTTACATCACTTGCATCATAGAAACTGTAGATACATTTGCAGTTATCATTTACGATTACGAGTTTTTATCATGTGACATCGACAGAGCAGAATCAACCAATCAAAAACGTTCTATTATACACCACTGGAATGTCCCATGAAGCGTGTTTGAGCACAAGATGGATATGAGCATTAAAATATAATGATCTTTGAGTTAATTCGACATTTCAGTTGAGTCACCCCACAAAGGCGGTACCTAGCACAAAATAAAAAGCTGGACAGTAAATAAATAAATAAATAAAAATAAAAATGAAGTCAGTACTTCTCTGCTCATATACTAGTGTACTGGATATAAATAATATTGTTCCCATTTTGTTCAAACGAGACCAGATTGTGTTATGGGATATTACTGACTTCCTTCAAACAAGTCGCGTTTGAGTTATGGAAGATGACCGCACTTCATTCTGATGAGTCTAAATTGAGATATGGAATATTACTGCACTCCGTTCTAACATACGAGGATAGTCTATCTTTTTGAAGTACCTTCGTATGTTTGAACGGAGGGTACTTCAAAAGGTTATCTCGGCCTCACCCGGAAACAAGGGGCGTAACTCCCATTTTAGGGCATAACTGTATACTATAACGCCTTATATCACTGTGAACGGAATCGAATAATATTCCAGAACTGAATCTGGAGTTGTCTGAATGAAGTGCAATACTATTTTATAACTAATTCCGTAACTCAATCTATAGTCATTATCACACTGATTATCACTCCATTATCACATTGAGGTCCATGGTTTCCTCTCTGTGTTGGACAGTCACACGTCTGTCACTCTGTTCAAACATACGAGGGTACTTCAACGTACTAAAGTCCGTCCCACGGGGAACGCCTTTTTTCATACTATGGATTTTACTACAAGTTATTTATATCTGAGCCGATTGATTTGTAAATTGCAAACAAAAATAGTATATTTTTGTTATCTCCAAAACACGTTTGCTTTTCTCCTTACGTCAAACAAAATTGAAATTATTTACAAAAAACTTGTTTATAGAATGATGGGACGGACTATAGATTGAGTTACAGAATTAGTTATAAAATATTATTGCACTTCATTCAGACGACTCCAGTTTGAGTTCTGGAATATTAGCCCACTCCACTTCATTCAAACGAGTCCACACCGAGTTATGGAAAATTATTGCACTTCATTCGATAAAAACCAGAATGAGTTATGGATATTAATCCACTGAATTCAAACGAGTCCACATTGAGTTTTGGAATACCACTGCACTTCATTCAAAGGAGTCAGATTGAGTTATTGAATATTACTCTACTTCATGCGAAGAAGTCCAGATTGGGTTATTGAATATTACTCCACTTCATTCAAAGGAGTCAGATTGAGTTATTGAATATTACTCCACTTCATTCAAATAAGTCCAATGGGTTATTGAATATTACTCCACTTCATTCAAAGGAGTCCAGATTGGGTTATTGATTATTACTCCACTTCATTCAAAGAAGTCCAGTGGGTTATTGAATATTACTCCACTTCATTCAAAGGAGTCCAGATTGGGTTATTGAATATTACTCCACTTCATTCAAACGAGTTTTGATTTGCTTCTGGAATATTACTCCACTCCATTCGAATGTGTCCAGGTGTGGTTATGGAATATAACTTCACTTCATTCCAACGAGTTGAGACTTTAAGTTACGTTGTGGTAATATGAGCTATTTCCCGTGGCAACCATTGTGGTATTTAGGAAACAAGGATCAATGGCGGGGTGTGGCCCTAACCACTCGTCCAGCAGGTAGGCCACCACCGAGCCACTCGTTAATCCGATACTGTACGACAGCATCATGATGTTACCTGAAATAAAAAAATAAAACGTTTAAGGTCTGAGAATTAATATTCAGTAATGGAAGCCTATACAAACATTAAAGTACAGATGTAGGCCTAAGTGAGTCCCTGTCATGCACATAACTCTCTGGCGAAGTCGGAGGTTGTGCCCACGCACAGGCGTGCTTGAACAGTTCTCTGATGGAAGCATGACAAAATATTACCCACACCCACACACCCTAAATGATTCTATTACCAACCAACGAAGCGATCTTAGCGCTAAGATCACATAAAATGCGTATGGTATTTAATAACTTAAGTTGATTTTAGCGCTAAGATCACCTAAAATGCGTAAGTAATTTAACAGCTTAAGTTGATTTTAGCGCTAAGATCACCTAAAATGCGTAAGGTATTTAACAACTTAAGTTGATTTTAGAGCTAAGATTACCTAAAATGCGTAAGTATTTAACTTAAGTTGATTTTAGCGCTAAGATCACCTAAAATGCGTAAAGGTGTTCAACAACTTAAGTTGATTTTAGCGCTAAGATCACCTAAAATGCGTAAGGTGTTCAATAACTTAAGTTGATTTTAACGCTAAGATCACCTAAAATGCGTAAAGGTGTTCAACAACTTAAGTTGATTTTAGCGCTAAGATCACCTAAAATGCGTAAGGTGTTCAACAACTTAAGTTGATTTTAGCGCTAAGATCACCTAAAATGCGTAAGGTATTTAACAACTTCAGTTGATTTTAGCGCTAAAATCGCTTCGTAAAACGGGGCCCAAGACCTATTGTTACAAAGTTTGAAAAGCTATCTTAAGCAATATCGCATCGTCCTTGCACGTCTTTTTGCACTTATCGCAAAGTTGCGAGAGTTTAAGTTAATTAGGCCCCTGGTGAAGATCAGGATGTGTCGTAAAACTAGTGTGTGCATCATCAGATTGTAGGTTTTATTCTTTGGAAGGCAGGTCATGATAAGGTGGTGTATGAATATGAATACTTAAAATACTTTAATACAGCAAACAATTAAGCGTCGTAACTAGCAGGAGTGGAAATAGTTTCTGCATCCCACCCCCACCCCTCCCCCCCCCAAAGAAAAAATAAATAAATAAATAAATAAATATTAAAAAAACACACACACCAAAAAAAAAAGCAAAAAAAAAAAGCACACTTTTTAATTCAAAAGTGTTTTTTTCGTCTGGTTGGAGAATACCCTAAAATACTGTCATCTGACCCTTTATGCAAAGCATCCCTACCCCCAAGTTAGTTTACTCCGTGTACACTCTTGACTAATATCATGCTTCCAAACACTCCAGTCAGTAGAGCCAATGCGGCACATACAACAAGTTAACAAAACTATTAATATTAATATTATTAACTTATTAAAAATTTTAACAACATACCACATAATTCTTTTTGTTCCTCGGACACTTTAGTTGGCGCCAAAATCATCGGTACGCTACCGAAGTAGCCATTGGTTATTCCAAGGAGAAGAGACAAAACGATTGGCCAGCCATCCCCCATCAAGATTGGTCGAATTCTTGGTGTTGCGCAGATCATTAGCAGAGGCACGAAAATAATCCGTGACAGAGTCAGAACGACAAGACGACCTCGCGGCCAGTCGTAGTGGAGTGACGCAATTATCTGAAAATCAACATCGCAAAATTTACATTATATCAGGGCCCAATTTCACGAAACATCGCAAGCCTAGTTTTGCACGTTACAAACGTAAATCTACGACTAAGCCACAATTCTTATTGCTGTTATAGGACAAGAAATATAATTAGGAGTACACATTAAAACGCTCCATTATCCGTAATGATGTAGTTTTCTTCTTGAAATAGATGCCAAATACTTGTAAACGTATGGCCGGTATAACTGCGATATCTTTTGTGAAAGTGGCCGCTGGTGAACATATTATGCAGGTGCTAAACCCCCTCTCTCAAAGCTAATATTCTTTTTAAAAATATATTCTCTCGGAAAGCATGATTCGATACCCCCAAGAAACTTCGCTCGGCAAAGTCTAGATCCCCTCCCACAACTGCATAATTTCATGCACACGTGCCTCTTACGATGTCGTAACAATATCGCACATACTGTCAATGAAGTACAGAATTGGTTAGTGTCACATCAACACAATCTATACAAACTGGCTACAGTTTTTCTAATTTCAATTTTCTCTGCGCCCATATGTGTAATGAACACATGCATATACAATAACTCGCCTGCTCTAAAGTGTTAGAAAATGTATTATATGTTATTGTTTGGATATGAGTGAACACACTGTTACTCGCCTGTTCCAAAATGAAAAACAAAAAGAACAGAGGACCATATTGGTAACATACACCTTTATTATTTTATTGCCAAATTAAATATTATTAATTTAGGCCTGTTAGTTTAAATTTGTAGTTGTCGCTCTTACTACAACATGACCAACTCCTGAAATAATTAACCATAATTTTATGTTAGGCACAAAATAACCGTAGTTTAATTTAGTGTCGCTAAACAAAATGTATTTTCCTTTTATTTTGCCCCTTGCCATATTAAGCATTTTAGCACGTATTCTGACTGTACATGTGAAACGTCTCCATCACCCAGTTCCGGATTTATAAGGGGGCAAAGGAGGCAGTTGCCCCCCCCCCCACCCCCCCCCCAACTAAAGACTTCCTTTATAAAAAAAATTGTAATAATTATATAATTAGTTCATTTTTTTATTTGTCATGTAATTTAATTTCTATGTTGAGGGGCCACCGAACCTGAAGTGCCCCCGGGCCCCAGCTCCGGGCCCCCTAAGGTATAAATCCAGCCCTGACCTCACCACTCTAGTCTGAAACCGGACCTAGAAAATGGATCGCTTTAATGCTCATCTTGGACTACCAAGACAAAACAATAATTGATTACACTTGGGCTGTGGCACGACGGCATGGAAGAAATATATACAGATACAAGTTATAACATTCACGCGACAAGATGGTTGATAATAAACATATACAAAGACCAATAAATGAAATTCTATAAGAACAAGATGTATAACAAAAACAAATACATGTACATAAATTAATTTTAAGTTTCAAATCATTGCAATACTGGTAAAACGTATTTAAAGTATTTTGTAGGTCAGCTGCATTTGTTGCTAATAAGGCCATATCATCGGCATATAACAAACAAAGGATGTGCATAGCAATGTCTTCCGTTTTTTTCTGAAGTTTCTGTCTTAATTGGAATTCTTTCGCATCCCTGATTGGATAAATAATCTTCTAAATCGTTGAGATACAAGGAGAACAGAAGAGGGGATAAATTTTCGCCTTCACGGATACATTTGTTTCAAGGGAATAAAGCTGATTGCTGATTATTTACGGAAATTAATGACTTTAGACCGTGATACATCTGGTAGATAATCTGAAAAATTTACCGGTTATGTTATTTTGTAAAAGCTTATTATATGCCAAAGTTTGAGTTATTGGTACCATATGGAAAACTTTCTGAAAATCAACACCCGGCACAACTCACCTTTCCTATAAAGTCAAAGAGGTTAAAGACAGCCATGAGGACTATGGGCATCCAGGATCCAATCTTGCAGCTGATCACTTCGGACTCGATGCCAGGGAACAGACACAGGGTGACGAAATAGGCCAGACCGATGGCCAGCATGAAGGGCCAGACGGTCTTCGAGACTTCATACCTCATCAGCAAGCCCCCTGGAACGGTAACCGGTGTTACTGTACACTTTCAGACACTCTGTATAATCATTTCATACTAGTTTTATGTAGCCTCCTGGAACGGTAACCGGTGTTATTGTACACGTTCAGACACTCAGTATAACCATTTCATACTAGTTTTATGTAGCCTCCTGGAACCGTAACCGGTGTTATTGTACACTTTCAGACACTGTATAATCATTGCATACTAGTTTTACGTAACCTCCTTAAACGGTGTTATTGTACACTTTCAGACACTCAGTATAATCACTGCATACTAGTTTTATGTAGCCTCCTGGAACGGTAACCGGTGTTACTGTACACTTTCAGAGAGTATATAATCATTTCATACTAGTTTTATGTAGCCTCCTGGAACGGTAACCGGTGTTACTGTGCACTTTCAGACACTCTGTATAATCACTGCATACTAGTTTTATGTAGCCTCCTGGAACGGTAACTGGTGTTATTGTACACTTTCAGACACTCTGTATAATCACTGCATACTAGTTTTATGTAGCCTCCTGGAACGGTAACTGGTGTTATTGTACACTTTCAGACACTCTGTATAATCACTGCATACTAGTTTTATGTAGCCTCCTGGAACGGTAACCGGCGTTATTGTACACTTTCAGACACTCTGTATAATCACTGCATACTAGTTTTATGTAGCCTCCTGGAACGGTAACCGGAGTTACTGTACACTTTCAGAGAGTATATAATCATTTCATACTAGTTTTATGTAGCCTCCTGGAACGGTAACCGGTGTTACTGTACACTTTCAGAGAGTATATAATCATTTCATACTAGTTTTATGTAGCCTCCTGGAACGGTAACCGGTGTTACTGTGCACTTTCAGACACTCTGTATAATCACTGCATACTAGTTTTATGTAGCCTCCTGGAACGGTAACTGGTGTTATTGTACACTTTCAGACACTCTGTATAATCACTGCATACTAGTTTTATGTAGCCTCCTGGAACGGTAACTGGTGTTATTGTACACTTTCAGACACTCTGTATAATCACTGCATACTAGTTTTATGTAGCCTCCTGGAACGGTAACCGGCGTTATTGTACACTTTGAGACACTCTGTATAATCACTGCATACTAGTTTTATGTAGCCTCCTGGAACGGTAACCGGAGTTACTGTACACTTTCAGAGAGTATATAATCATTTCATACTAGTTTTATGTAGCCTCCTGGAACGGTAACCGGTGTTACTGTGCACTTTCAGAGACTGTATAATCATTTTATACTAGTTTTATGTAACCTCCTGGAACGGTAACCGGGGTTACTGTATACTTTCAGACACTCTGTATAATCATTTCATACTAGTTTCATGTAGCCTCCTAGAACGGTAACCGGTGTTACTGTACACTTTCAGACACTCTGTATAATCATTTCATACTAGTTTTATGTAGCCTCCTGGAACGGTAACCGGGGTTACTGTACACTTTCAAACACTGTATAATCATTTCATACTACTTTTATGTAGCCTCCTGGAACGGTAACCGGTGTTATTGTACACTTTCAGACACTCTGTATAATCATTTCATACTAGTTTTATTTAGCCTCCTAGAACGGTAACCGGGGTTACTGTACAATTTCAAACACTGTATAATCATTTCATACTAGTTTTATGTAGCCTCCTGGAACGGTAACCGGCGTTATTGTACACTTTCAGACACTCTGTATAATCACTGCATACTAGTTTTATGTAGTCTCCTGGAACGGTAACTGGTGTTACTGTACACTTTCAGAGACTGTATAATCATTTCATACTAGTTTTATGTAGCCTCCTGGAACGGTAACCGGTGTTACTGTACATTTTGAGACACTGTATAATCATTTCATACTAGTTTTATGTAGCATCCTGAAACGGTAACCGGTGTTATTGTACACTTTCAGACACTGTATAATCATTTCATACTAGTTTTATGTAGCCTCCTGGAACGGTAACCGGCGTTATTGTACACTTTCAGACACGCTGTATAATCACTGCATACTAGTTTTATGTAGCCCCCTGGAACGGTAACCGGAGTTACTGTACACTTTCAGAGACTATGTATAATCATTTCATACTTGTTTTGTGTAGCTCTTAGAACGGTAACTGGTGTTACTGTACACTTCCAGACACTCTGTATAATCACTGCATACTAGTTTTATGTAGCCTCCTAGAACGGTAAACGGGATTACTGTACACTTTCAGAGACTATATAATCATTTATACTAGTTTTATGTAGCCTCCTGGAACGGTAACCAGTGTTACTGTGCACTTTCAGACATTACTCTCTACAATCAGTTCGTATTGCTTTCGTGTTTATATTCAATTAGGCTTCAAGCACGCTGAACTGGGCTACGTGTACAACAAACTTTAAACCTCGTTAGCGAAAATTCTGAACGGTAATTGCTGCAGATGTACACTTCCATACACTGTATAATCATGTTAATTAAACGATGCACTATGTAGAATATTTTAACATTTCATCTTATTTGATTTAATTTAAATCTTTATTTTTAGTGTACACCGCATGTAAAGTATTCTTTTATTGCAGTTTAATGAGGTGTAACACGGTTTTATGTCGTTGATTACAGTTTGGGCAATATTGATTTTTATTATTTATTTCTGGTACATGTCATTTCCACACACGAAAGAAATTAATACTTTTATGTAATACTTTCCATGCATGAAATATGTGCTGATCATTTTGTCACGAGACACAGAATCTAAGAAAGAAATAAGGAAACACTTGATATTGTAGACCACATATCGGTCACCATTAGCATCAAAATGCAGGCGCGGCGCAGACGATACGTACGTAATTTACGCATATGTATGTATGTACATTTCGTTAAATAACTCGCATAAGACATCACACGTTAATGTGATACGAGTCATGATCATTAGTAAAACAGATAACAGACAGAACTAGAATGACAAAGCCATGATGACTAGAATGTTAGCGGCCATGGCCGTGCCACTTGTTTATGTGTGGGCTATATTTGTTGTACAGATCTGTGAAAATGTCCTTCACAGGTGAATTTAAAAGGAGAGTCTGGCAACCTCGAACCGTACCACTCTTTCTTACACTGTGCCGCGCCTGTAATGTCTGTGTAAAGTACAAAGATGTAATGTTGAAATGAATGTCAGTAATGTGAGACTGAATGTCAGTAATGTGAGACTGAGTGTCAGTAGTAATGTGGGACTGGATGTCAGTAATGTGGGACTAAAATGTCAGTAATGTGAGACTGAATGTCAGTAATGTGAAACTGAATGTCAGTAATGTGAGACTGAATGTCAGTAATGTGAGACTGAATGCCAGCAATGTGAGACTGAGTGTCAGTAGTAATGTGAAACAGAATGTCAGTAGTAATGTGGGACTGTATGTCAGTAATGTGAGACTGAATGTCAGTAATGTGGAACTGTATGTCAGTAATGTGAGACTGAATGTCAGTAATGTGAGACTGAATGTCAGTAGTAACGTGGGACTGAATGTCACTAATGTGAGACTGAATGCCAGCAATGTGAGACTGAATGTCAGTAATGTGAGACAAAATATCAGTAATGTGAGACTGAATGTCAATAATGTGAGACTGAATGTCAGTAATGTGAGACTCAATGTGAATAATGTGACACAGAATGTCAGTAGTAATGTGAGACTGAATGTCAGTAATGTGAGACTGAATGTCAATAATGTAAGACTGAATGTCAGTAATGTGAGACTGAATGTCAGTAATGTGAGACTGAATGCCAGTAATGTGAGACTATGATACTGAATATGCGACTGTGAGACTGAATGTCAGTAATGTGAGACTGAATGCCAGTAATGTGAGACTATGATACTGAATATGCGACTGTGAGACTGAATGTCAGTAATGTGAGACTGAATGCCAGTAGTAATGTGGGACTGAATGTCAATACTGTGACACAGAATGTCAGTAGTAATGTGAGACTGAATGCCAGTAACGTGAGACTGAATGCCAGTAATGTGAGACTATGAGACTGAATGTCACTAATATGAGACTGTGAGACTGAATGTCAGTAATGTAAGACTGCATGTCAGTAGTAATGAGACTCAATGTCAGTAATGTGACACAGAATGTCAGTAGTAATGTGAGACTGAATGTCAGTAATGTGACACAGAATCAGTAATGTGAGACTGAATGCCAGTAATGTGAGACTATGAGACTGAATGTCACTAATGTGAGACTGTGAGACTGAATGTCAGTAATGTGAGACTGAATGCCAGTAATGTGAGACTGAATGTCAGTAATGTGGGACTGAATGCCAGTAATGTGAGACTGAATGTCAGTAATGTGAGACTGAATGCCAGTAATGTGAGACTATGAGATTGAATGTCACTAATGTGAGACTGTGAGACTGAATGTCAGTAATGTGAGACTGAATGTCAGTAGTAATGTGAGACTGAATGTCAGTAATGTGAGACTGAATGTCAATAATGTGAGACTGAATGTCAGTAATGTGAGACTGAATGTCAGTAATGTGAGACTGAATGCCAGTAATGTGAGACTACGAGACTGAATGTCACTAATGTGAGACTGTGAGACTGAATATCAGTAATGTGAGACTGAATGTCAGTAGTAATGTGAGACTGAATGTTAGTAATGTGAGACTGAATATCAGTAAATGGCTAACGTCCTGACACTATGGATGAGAGTTTTGGTTGTAGCCACCGTTTCCCGTAGTGTTGGTGCGATCCCTTATTTCTTTCCAACATCACAGATAGGGCCTACATGTATTCAGTCGCGCAGATTGATCTATTACAAAATGTTAATATAAATCTCAGTAGTTAGAAGTTGAAAGTTGAGAAGTCAGTTTTATTACTCATTTTTAATAATAAGATGCTGTAAAGTTTACTTTTAAAAGCTGATATCTTTGGCATTTGGAGTTTGTAGTATTGGCCTTGGAAGGACACTTCTGCTTCCTGACTTCTGGTGATGTCATTGGGCGTGACGTCACTTTGGTTTGCACCAATGGCGGGTGCTGCTTCGACGGGTGAGGTGGGACTCTGGATAACCAGTACACCATAATGATGTCCAGTCGTGGGTTCGTGGAAATCTACCTGTCAAGAAATAATAATATAAACCCCTTAAAGACAAAGTTAAAGTTTGTTTTGTTTATCGACATCATTATATAGCACATTCAGGGATTTATCCAGGTTGTTCTATGGGTGCGAACATAGGCTCCTTCCCAAAAGAAAGTGGCACTGAAAATTCCCAGTATATATATTTAATAATGTATGTTCTAACAAAGTAATTTAACAGTGATGTTCTGTATCATTTAATGGCCTGAAAAATATCCCATATATGATTTTCTCGCGCTAATTTTTCCAATTCCACCAGACATGGGACCCTTGCAAAAAATGCTGCATAAATATCTAACATTGATTTATTATGCCTCGGCTACTGGATGTCAATCATGTGATAGGACTAAAATAGAGTTTCGTTTAAAGTTTGTTTAACGACACCACTAGAGCACGCTGATTAATTAAGCATTGGCTACTGGATGTCAACCATTTGATAATTGTGATATGTAGTTTTAAGAGGAAACATTCCTATAAACAGGACAGCATATACCATGACGTTTGATATGCCAGTCGTGGGGCACACACACACACACACACACACACACACACACACACACACACCTCCCGTATTAAATATATTGGGTAAATACAGGTATGTACGTATGGAGGTAGCTTCCAAACTACATGGATTATCTGTAACAATATGGCGATCTTCCCTAGACGATCTTTACCAGAAACGCTCAGCCGACCAATATGTGGTTCTCGAATAAAATAAAATGAAATAAATTCATTACATATATTCATACTTAGGATTTTTTGGACATTACGAACCCCAAAATTCACCCTAGAATGACAGCACACGGCAAGGACAATATTACAAAATGTTAGGTAATCGCAAGTCGGTTCACATAACTTTTACCTAGATAGGCGATTGTTCGGGTACGTGAATTATATTTGCGTAACCTGTGCAATTAACTCACACGTACATTATCGCTTGATGCGCTGTCGGCCTGTGATCGATCCCCGTCGGTGGGCCAATTGCGCTATTTCTCGTTCCAGCCAGTGCACCACGACTGGTATATCAAAGGCCGTAGTATGTGCTTTCCTGTCTGTGGAAAAGTGCATATTTAAAAGATCCCTTGCTACTAACTTGGAAAAATGTAGCGGGTTTCCCTCTGATGACTACGAGTCAGAATTATCAAATGTTTGATACCCAATAGCCCATGATTAATTGGTCAATGTGCTCTAGTGGTGTCGTTAAATAAAACAAAATGATCGGTAAGTATGACATTAAAGCGATTACTCACGTGCAGCACTAAAACAACTATTACATTTATCAGTGTGTGGCAAACACGCGTACATTAAACTGACATTTTAATGACAGTATTTCTAGCTCATACTGTAAGGTAGCTCGAGTGTCTAAAGTCATGGTCTAAAGTTAAATGTAGACCACATAGAGGGAAGGAAGAAAATATTTTATTTAACGACGCACTCAACACATTTTATTTTACGGTTATATGGCGTCGGACATATGGTTAAGGACCACACAGATAATGAGGGAGGAAACCCCCTGTCGCCACTTCATAGGCTACTGTTTAAAATTAGCAGCAAGGAATCTTTTATATGCACCATCCCATAAACAGGATAGCACATACCACGACCTTTGATGTACCAGTCGTGGTCCCTGGCTGGAGCGAGAAATAATAGACCACATGGAGGACAATTGAGCTAGCTGTAAGATTAAGTAAAATAAAATAAAATACAAAACAGAAATATTTTATTGCATTTCATTAAAGATCAGGTGTTTTATACGCCCGTCTATGATGGGTCGTATTATGGTATGGCGTTGTCCGTCCGTCCATCCTTATGTCCGTCCATCCGTCCGCCCGTCTGCTACGTTTTTCTTGTCCAGACCATTACTCGAGTACTCGGGCACGGGTCGAGTCTAGCAAGACTCGAGTCCGTTCACAGGACTCGAGTACCTGTTCAAGGTGGAATACAATGATCAATGTAGAACAATAATTTCAGCAATAGATAATTCATGATAATAATTATAAAATCATGCGCTAGTTTCTCTTTTTAAACTGGCAATTCGTCCGTCACAACACTGCACGTATCAACCGGTTTTTAAATGCAGTACAATTGCATGATTTGGCATCAGTGTTCAGCACTGGAATTAAGATGCATAATGTTATAATACTTTATTCCTTAACTTGGGATGGCGATATGTCGCGTACTATTACTAGGTCACTGTGACCTACTTTTCACGGTCTACTGCACATAACAGTAAATCCTTGTTCGGACCATATCTTGCATACAGATGCATATAGGACCATCAAAGGTCACATGTAGAAACAACTTGGGATGATGGTGTGTCACATA
The DNA here is from genome assembly GCF_016097555.1 of Gigantopelta aegis. Lineage (NCBI taxonomy): Eukaryota > Metazoa > Mollusca > Gastropoda > Neomphalida > Peltospiridae > Gigantopelta > Gigantopelta aegis. Next base: position 4,113,040 of record NC_054699.1, read on the forward strand.
CAATTACTAGGTCACTGTGATACAAATAAATAAAATAATTTGTTTATATTCACATAATTAGAATTGAATCATACCCGTAACATATTCATTAATATTTATGGTTTTCGATCGGGCGTATCATGTTTTCTCACCGGTACTTTTGCTGTTTAATAGTCGGTGAAGTGACTATCAGAACAATGACTGGTTTACTTTTAATTGTGTGTAACCTATACGCGACAGAACGACAATATTGTGTCCTGCAGACGGCGAGGACAAACGTTCGTGTGTTTTGAATTTAACAATTTCCTGATGTCCATTTAAAGTCTCAATCTCGCTTCCCCATCATTTAATATAATATAATATATTATACTAACGCAAAACACAAACAAAACTAATTGAAGTTTTATCAAATGCGCCAGTATGACTAACACTAAAGTAAAAGTGACCTGTTAAGGCTCATATAGAGTCGATGCGGCGCGTGCGTGCGGTCCGAATGTTGCGTCTGGTGTGTGTACCGATTGCGTTTCGGGCATATACACCATATACGATTATCTCCTTGCGGCTGGCCGCATGAGTTTTCAGACGCATGTATTCAGTCTAGACGCTCTCACTGATAATCATGTATTTCGAAAAAAACATTTAGCCTCGACGCACACACGCGCCGCATCCAGTCTAATTGAGCCTTAAATGAGCCTTAAAAGTGCGAATCGGAATGTATGCTATTGATGCGATTGCGCACGTGCAGCACTATAGTCCATCCCAACATTCAGTAAAAATGCTTTTTGAAAATAATTTCAGTTTGGTTTGACGTAAGTAGAAAAGTAAAAGTGTTTGGGAAATCACAAAAAATACTATTTTTGTGTGAAATTATAAATCAGTCATCTCAGAAATAAATAACTTAAGGTACATTCTATAGTATAAAAAAATGTGTTCTCTATGGGACGGACTATAAATATACAGAACAATTATAGAGCATTTATGGCAAACGAATCAAATGGGGGAGGGTGGAGGGGAGGTAGAAAGCAAAACGATATTATTAATTCTAAATGCTTAAATATTAAAACTATATCTTATATTGGAACACTGACATTCAAATACTTTCTTTTTAAAAAAGGAAAAGAAATTCTTACTAAGCTTACTTCCTCTGTAACTGTTGGTTTGCTTAAGCCTCGTTGATCTTCGGCAATCTTCGCGCTCTCGCACATGCTGACGTAAAACCGGACGAAGTCTGTGCGCCGCGTGACGTGAAAGAGGACGAAGCACATCCATATTATTGATATGGAGATACAGAAGAAGATCATCGTATTGATCCGCTGATCGTCCAACAGCGCCTTCGTCACGATCCGGTTTATCGAGATTATCAGTCCGGCCGCACCTAGCAACGAAAAGAAATGAGTGAGTGAGTGAGTGCGTGAGTGAGTGAGTACATAGGCCTTAGTAAGTAGGATAAGTAAATAAGTAAGTATATAAAAGTACGTAAGCTAAGTAAGTTAGTAATAAATACTAAAACTAAAAAAAAACCCCAAAAATCCAACAACAAACAAATAAACAAATAAACAAAAAACCCAATAAAACCCCCAAAACAAACAACACCAAACAAACCCAACCAAAAAACAAACAAAAACCCCCAACAAAAATAAACAATAAACATCAAACAAAGCCCAACAACAACAACAACACACACACACACACACACACACACACACACACACACACACAAACACACACAAATATATATATATATGTATATGTAGTTATATTCCCTAACAAACAGCACACTCTACTTTAAAGCTTTAACACAGTATTTCAGTACACCCAGGCCATTAGATTACAGCATATGAGGATTTTTTGTACAATTAGTATTAATTTTACAATCACCTATAAAAACAATGCCTGCAAGTTTTTGGCTTGGTTCAAATACGATGTTGTTTTTTAAGGCAATCATTGATTTTTTAATCTGGCTAAAATATTTTGTAATATAATGTATCAAAGGTGGTGTATAATGTATTTCTGTCCTCTCTGTTGATCTGAGCTAAGCCACTGTGCATCTCATATTCCGATGACCTTTCATTCATCCAAACAAACCGCCGCTGACATAAACTTGCTTGCAGCTTAATATTTTCGCCACAGGCCAGAAACCCCCATCCCCCCCACCCCACCCCAACAACCACCAACACAACTACAGAATGCTTACTTTCGCCTGTCATGACGGCTTGCGTGTATCGTCTTGGCAGCATACTCGTGTAACCATAGAAACTTGACTGCTGAACTGTAAAATAGTATTTTTAAATACAAAAATTAAAAATTCGATTAAATACAAAAGGAATCATTGCATAACAATAGCCCTGCATATTTAATATTTATTATCTAGTTGGTGCCCGCTAGGAAAGGAACAAATGGTTTTACTTAAACGATCCACTCAAGACAAATTTATTTCTGGTTACTAGAATATGGCGTCGGACATAATATGGTTATGGATCAAATATATACTCTTAAAAAAAAGTAGGGGAACTCTAATAAGAATTTACAATTGCCAAAATTGTATGGTATAGTAGCTATGGAGAATGGTTATATGATAATAGTGAATTAATTGGGCAAACATTACAACCGGTAGTTTAGTATTACAGTAGGTTTTATGACCACCAATGATCTTGAAAGACGATTGGGGTCAGAAATGAAATTTGAAAGTTGACGTTTTTTTAATCAGTAAATCGCAAATTCAAACAATAAAAATGACTACAAATAAAACAATAACAACTGTATGATCAACAGAATGAAAAAGATTGACAGAAATAATGTTCCACAGTGATTAATGGACCTTCCTGGAAATTGTAAAAATCGAGAATGACACTCCACGCACGTGTACGGGGCAACTACGTGATGCATGTACAAACTATGGAATGTGTTTCGGTGTGTTGATAAACAGACCTGAACGTTCTTTACTATGATGTCTGTGGTCAAAACGTATGTTCAGTCTAATAGTTGATATTAACATTAATATTTCAGGTTCCCCTACCTTTTTTTTGTAGAGTATATAATGAGAGACCCACCCACCCTTGCCACCAGTCCCCTGGGCCACTGTTTTCGATCAGCAGCAAGATATATTTTAAATGCATCATCTCACAAACAGGATAGCACATACCACGGCGTCTGTTGCACCAGTAGCCCAATGAAGACACTGAAGGAAATCGATCATACATCAATCACAAGTCAGGCGGCCGTTTTACCACCGCCTCCTGCCTAGCTCAGTTGTACAGCGCCAGCCTGAAGGGTGACAGGTTTTGGGATCTATCCACCTCGACAAATCCACTAATCATGTAAAATATTACTTCGTACCGATCTAAGGACAGTAATGACATCACAACACAAACATCACCAAATATTTAGATTTGTATCCCTTTGTTTTAGACACCACCTTTTGGTGAGAATAGCATTCGTTATTTGTAACAGTGCACACCAATAACACACATACGAGCTACTCTCGGTCCACTAAAATCCAAACCTTCATTAAAATGCGCACCATTTCTCTTTGGCTTAATCCTACGGGACATTCCAAACTACATAGCACCTTACAACCTCCCGCCTGTTAACAACTACGGTTGGACTGCTGGTGCTCCTTTGCACCTGTCAGTGCAGGCGGTCCCTCCTTCACCTCCCCAACCTTTTCCTGTCCTGGACGGAGGAACCGGCCGAGGCTAGTTCTTGTGCTCAGGACAGGCGTGCGCTACAACAACTTGCTCTGAATGTGCACGTTAACCTTTTTGGCATTGGCATTGGCATAACACACATCTTGTCCTGGACAGAGGAACCGGCAGAGGCCGGTACTTGTGCTCAGGACAGGCGTGCGCTACAACAGCTTGCTCTGAATGTGCACGTTAAACAATCTATCCTATCCTATCCTATCCTATAACGCATATTAGTATGTGTGATATTGATTTAAAGACATACGATTGGCTGCTCGTAGGTGATGACCCGGTTGCCACAGCCATAGCATCCAGTAAAAAAAAAAACCCAGTCGAAATTGATTATACTGTGACGTATAAGTTAATCTGAAACTGACTCTGTATCACATAAGTTAATGCAAGCGCAATTTCTTAAAAGAAGTTTAAATTTATTTTAAACCTGCATTTTTTAAGTGTAAAATATTACATTTTGCACGTTATCTATAGATTTTGAAACAAATCGTTATAAGATAAAAGGTATCTAACAGCCACTGATGTTGTATCATCTATTTACGAGGCCTGCATTTGAGATTTCAGGTAACAGAAATTGAAAGATGGCGATTTATTTTATTTTTAAATATTCGAAAATATACTCGAGACTGGAGCTTTAAAATGAGGAGGTTTACCTGTCGAGCCAACAGCCACAACCGCCACGGCCAGGAGGGTGATCCTGTAGGCGACATCTTCCGAGAAGAGCTGGAACCAGACGTCGCAAAGGGCGATAAGCAGGAGCGTTACGAACGACACGATGTAGCCGAACGTGATTCTCACGGGCATACTGAGCAGTTCGACGACGGCGTTGTTGACACACACGCTGAAGAACGCGACGACGATGTACATCAGACTCATGTCGAAGATGATCGTGCTGGCAGGGAAGCGACTCTGGTAGAAGTCCACAGCAATGATGAAGCTGTTGTAGGGGAGAAGAAACCCGGCCCCAGCCAGAACCAGCGCCAGGTAGATGCAGCTGCAGGGGTCCCGGGGAGGGGTGAGGCGGTCCCGGGGGATGGATTTCCGTCTCTTCAATTTAGGGGACCTCAGCTGGCAGTATCCTTGTTGCGACGAGTTTTCTTCCATTGTAGCAGGGATTTTTTTGTTTGATTTGATTTAATTATTATTATTATTATTATTATTATTATTTATTAATTTTTTATTATTATTATTGTATTTTTTGTAAAAATAATTGCAGATGTCTTTACTGTGTGCTTGTTTTGTGGTTCCCAGTATCCATTAGTGATGTCCAATCGGCGTCTAGTGTAAGGAAACGCATCCTGTTAAGAAGAAAATAATAATAATTGATGATGATGACATTAAAAGCCCATATGAACATAAAAGATGGATGGGCGGGGGTGGGGGTGGGCCATGCCTCTCAGTCAACCCACCAGCAGACCACCAAATTACTTTTTTTCTACTACATACTGTATATAACAAAAATAAACTTTCAAACACCAGACATTTGCCATCCAAAACATTAATAAATACGTGCCTGATGCCAGGAAATCATGTTTGATGCCATCCTGAGATTAAACTTTGAGGACTATACCACCGTACACCCCCCCCCCCCCCCCCCCCCCCGCGGTAAATATAAAATACAGCATTCAGCACAATTTATCAGAGAAATTTTTTTAATAGATGCTTATTTATAAAAAAAAAAAAAAAAAAAAAATATGTTTTTTAGTTTTTTCCCCCGTCACATCCAAAGCTCCACGACTGATATATCAAAGGCCGTGGTATACGCAGCATTGCTGCCCTGTCTGGGAAAGTGCATATAAAAGATCCCTTGGTGCTAATGGAAAAAAAATGTAGCGGGTTTCCTCTAACGCGACGTTTCAAAAATTACTAAATGTTTGACATCCAATAACCGATGATTGATAAATTAATGTGTTCTAGTGATGTCGTTAAACATAACAAACTGGTGAAGTGTGAGCTGTAATACCCACTATTGAGGAAAACCCACGAGAATATAGCATCCCTGTACCACTGCATGAACAGTATTATTATGCGGGGGCTGTAGGAAACAGCTGCTTAAACATTAAAAATTAAACACCCTATGGGAATATTGTCGTTCCTTGACAGCAGACAAGATATAAAAAAGAAATTCGACTGGTAAGCTGTAGTTAACATTGTGTTAAACAAGGGCGGACTCCCAGCGCTTGTGCAGGAGTGGGAGTCGAAACCCCTGTTCCATGCGAATTTTCTTCTCTTTTTTGGTTTTAAATGTATTTTCCGTGTATGACACCTTCCCCCCCCCCCCCCCACACACCTTGTAAATCCTTCGCTCGCCAGTGAGAACATGCCCCTTACACATGCCCCTTACACATGCCCCTTACACAAGGCCCCTTACACAAGCCCCTTACACATGCCCCTTACACACGCCCCTTACACAAGGCCCCTTACACAAGACCCCTTACACACGCCCCTTACACACGCCCCTTACACATGCCCTTACACACGCTCCTTACACACGCCCCTTACACATGCCACATGCCCCTTACACACGCCCCTTACACACGCCCCTTACACATGCCACATGCCCCTTACACACGCCCCTTACACACGCCACATGCCCCTTACACACGCCCCTTACACATGTCCCTTACACACGCCCCTTACACACGCCCCTTGCACATGCCACATGCCCCTTACACACGCCCCTTACACACGCCCCTTACACATGCCACATGCCCCTTACACACGCCCCTTACACACGCCCCTTACACACGCCCCTTACACATGCCACTTACACACGCCCCTTACACACGCCCCTTACACATGCCACATGCCCCTTACACACGCCCCTTACACATGCCCCTTACACACGCCCCTTACACATGCCCCTTACACATGCCCCTTACACATGCCCCTTACACATGCCACATGCCCCTTACACATGTCCCTTACACACGCCCCTTACACATGCCACATGCCCCTTACACGTGCCCCTTACACACGCCCCTTACACATGCCAAATGCCCCTTACACACGCCCCTTACACATGCCACATGCCCCTTACACATGCCCCTTACACACGCCCCTTACACACGTCCCTTACACATGCCCCTTACACATACCACATGCCCCTTACACACGCCCCTTACACACGCCCCTTACACATGCCACATGCCCTTTACACACGCCCCTTACACACGCCCCTTACACACGCCCCTTACACATGCCACACACCCCTTACACACGCCCCTTACACACGCCCCTTACACATGCGTCTGGAAATCCTGGAAATATTTCGAAAATCGAACCAAGGGCAAAAGGGCACATGGACCAACTCTCTTAAAATAACACTTCAATAAAAATTGTAAATAAATTGTTCAAAAAGGGGGCAATTTAATTAATTTTAAAAAATTAGGGAAAACAACTAGGTACCCTTGGTCCCTGCCTTTGGATCCACCCTTGTTAAGCAATGTTAGAATCGGAGGAAATCTCGCCAGCTGTTGGAATACAGTATGACAACAGTGTAAATAATCCGTGGCGATGGTCCCTGCCTTTGGATCCACCCTTGTTAAGCAATGTTAGACTCGGAGGAAATCTCGCCAGCTGTTGGAATACAGTATGACAACAGTGTAAATAATCCGTGGCGATGGTCCCTGCCTTTGGATCCACCCTTGTTAAGCAATGTTAGAATCGGAGGAAATCTCGCCAGCTGTTGGAATACAGTATGACAACAGTGTAAATAATCCGTGGCGATGGTCCCTGCCTTTGGATCCACCCTTGTTAAGCAATGTTAGAATCGGAGGAAATCTCGCCAGCTGTTGGAACACAGTATGACAACAGTGTAAATAATCCGTGGCGATGGTCCCTGCCTTTGGATCCACCCTTGTTAAGCAATGTTAGAATCGGAGGAAATCTCGCCAGCTGTTGGAATACAGTATGACAACAGTGTAAATAATCCGTGGCGATGGTCCCTGCCTTTGGATCCACCCTTGTTAAGCAATGTTAGAATCGGAGGAAATCTCGCCAGCTCGAGCTGTTGGAACACAGTATGACTGTTGGAACACAGTATGACAACAGTGTAAATAATCCGTGGCGATGGTCCCTGCCTTTGGATCCACCCTTGTTAAGCAATGTTAGAATCGGAGGAAATCTCGCCAGCTGTTGGAACACAGTATGACAACAGTGTAAATAATCCGTGGCGATGGTCCCTGCCTTTGGATCCACCCTTGTTAAGCAATGTTAGAATCGGAGGAAATCTCGCCAGCTGTTGGAATACAGTATGACAACAGTGTAAATAATCCGTGGCGATGGTCCCTGCCTTTGGATCCACCCTTGTTAAGCAATATTAGACTCGGAGGAAATCTCGCCAGCTGTTGGAATACAGTATGACAACAGTGTAAATAATCCGTGGCGATGGTCCCTGCCTTTGGATCCACCCTTGTTAAGCAATGTTAGAATCGGAGGAAATCTCGCCAGCTGTTGGAATACAGTATGACAACAGTGTAAATAATCCGTGGCGATGGTCCCTGCCTTTGGATCCACCCTTGTTAAGCAATGTTAGAATCGGAGGAAATCTCGCCAGCTGTTGGAACACAGTATGACAACAGTGTAAATAATCCGTGGCGATGGTCCCTGCCTTTGGATCCACCCTTGTTAAGCAATGTTAGAATCGGAGGAAATCTCGCCAGCTGTTGGAACACAGTATGACAACAGTGTAAATAATCCGTGGCGATGGTCCCTGCCTTTGGATCCACCCTTGTTAAGCAATGTTAGAATCGGAGGAAATCTCGCCAGCTGTTGGAACACAGTATGACAACAGTGTAAATAATCCGTGGCGATGGTCCCTGCCTTTGGATCCACCCTTGTTAAGCAATGTTAGAATCGGAGGAAATCTCGCCAGCTGTTGGAACACAGTATGACAACAGTGTAAATAATCCGTGGCGATGGTCCCTGCCTTTGGATCCACCCTTGTTAAGCAATGTTAGAATCGGAGGAAATCTCGCCAGCTGTTGGAACACAGTATGACAACAGTGTAAATAATCCGTGGCGATGGTCCCTGCCTTTGGATCCACCCTTGTTAAGCAATGTTAGAATCGGAGGAAATCTCGCCAGCTGTTGGAACACAGTATGACAACAGTGTAAATAATCCGTGGCGATGGTCCCTGCCTTTGGATCCACCCTTGTTAAGCAATGTTAGAATCGGAGGAAATCTCGCCAGCTGTTGGAATACAGTATGACAACAGTGTAAATAATCCGTGGCGATGGTCCCTGCCTTTGGATCCACCCTTGTTAAGCAATGTTAGAATCGGAGGAAATCTCGCCAGCTGTTGGAACACAGTATGACAACAGTGTAAATAATCCGTGGCGATGGTCCCTGCCTTTGGATCCACCCTTGTTAAGCAATGTTAGAATCGGAGGAAATCTCGCCAGCTGTTGGAACACAGTATGACAACAGTGTAAATAATCCGTGGCGATGGTCCCTGATGGTCCCTGCCTTTGGATCCACCCTTGTTAAGCAATGTTAGAATCGGAGGAAATCTCGCCAGCTGTTGGAACACAGTATGACAACAGTGTAAATAATCCGTGGCGATGGTCCCTGCCTTTGGATCCACCCTTGTTAAGCAATGTTAGAATCGGAGGAAATCTCGCCAGCTGTTGGAACACAGTATGACAACAGTGTAAATAATCCGTGGCGATGGTCCCTGCCTTTGGATCCACCCTTGTTAAGCAATGTTAGAATCGGAGGAAATCTCGCCAGCTGTTGGAACACAGTATGACAACAGTGTAAATAATCCGTGGCGATGGTCCCTGCCTTTGGATCCACCCTTGTTAAGCAATGTTAGAATCGGAGGAAATCTCGCCAGCCCTGTTGGAATACAGTATGAAACAGTGTAATACAGTATGACAACAGTCCGTGGCGATGGTCCCTGCCTTTGGATCCACCCTTGTTAAGCAATATTAGACTCGGAGGAAATCTCGCCAGCTGTTGGAATACAGTATGACAACAGTGTAAATAATCCGTGGCGATGGTCCCTGCCTTTGGATCCACCCTTGTTAAGCAATGTTAGAATCGGAGGAAATCTCGCCAGCTGTTGGAATACAGTATGACAACAGTGTAAATACTCCGTGGCGATGGTCCCTGCCTTTGGATCCACCCTTGTTAAGCAATGTTAGAATCGGAGGAAATCTCGCCAGCTGTTGGAACACAGTATGACAACAGTGTAAATAATCCGTGGCGATGGTCCCTGCCTTTGGATCCACCCTTGTTAAGCAATGTTAGAATCGGAGGAAATCTCGCCAGCTGTTGGAACACAGTATGACAACAGTGTAAATAATCCGTGGCGATGGTCCCTGCCTTTGGATCCACCCTTGTTAAGCAATGTTAGAATCGGAGGAAATCTCGCCAGCTGTTGGAACACAGTATGACAACAGTGTAAATAATCCGTGGCGATGGTCCCTGCCTTTGGATCCACCCTTGTTAAGCAATGTTAGAATCGGAGGAAATCTCGCCAGCTGTTGGAACACAGTATGACAACAGTGTAAATAATCCGTGGCGATGGTCCCTGCCTTTGGATCCACCCTTGTTAAGCAATGTTAGAATCGGAGGAAATCTCGCCAGCTGTTGGAATACAGTATGACAACAGTGTAAATAATCCGTGGCGATGGTGATGACAGAATTCAATTACACCACCTATTGTTATGACGACCCAACCACTGTACTCGTGTCTCTTTGTGACAGCGTAGTAATAATAGGATTCACCATGGGTCAAGATCATGCGATTAATGATTTACTGTCTATACCAGTTAAATATGCTTCACCTCTGTCTTCTAATGTACGCCGATGATACAGTATTGTTCTCTGAAAGTGTACATGAATTGCAGAGTATGTTAGACACTTTGTATATATACACAATTGAGTGGAATTTAAAAGTAAATATTAATAAAAGTAAAATCATAGTATTCAGAAAAGGTGGAAATGTGAAACCTGAAGAAAAGTGGACCTATCACGAACAAACTTTAGAACTTGTCGATAGTTTTAACTACCTGGGGGTCTGTTTTCATTATAATGGAAAATTTAACACCTCTCAGAAGGTAATATGCAACCAAGCAGAAAAGCTATGGCTGTTTTATTTGCTAAAACTAGTAACTATTTTTTAAATGCAGAAACCTTACTATCATTGTTTGATACATATATTAGTAGTATTTTAACTTATGGGTGTGAAGTGTGGGGTTTTAACAAAGCAAACAGCCACGAGACTACATTTGCAATTTTGTAAACGTATTTTAGGCGAGAAACGGAGCACTACTAATATGATGGTGTATTATGAATTAGGCCGATCACCTCTGTATATAAGTAGGAATATACGAATTGTAAAATATTGGATAAAGTTGTTGAATACAGATAACTGTATTTTAAAAGAGTGTTATACCGCCCTCTATGACGAGTGCATAAGAAAACCACGTACCATCAACTGGGTTAGTCAAGTACGAGACCTCCTTCTCACTAATGGTTTTGGCCATATATGGTACAATCAAAATGTAGAAAATAGCAGAACATTTTTATCATTATTCAAGCAGAGAATGACAGATCAATTTATTCAGGCTATGTTTGCTGTATTTAATAATTCTCCAAAGTGTCTCCTATACAAATTCATTGTTAATAAATTTTTGTCTACAACCTTACCTTCAGAAACCTATTGCCCTGAAATATAAACGTATTTTGAGTAAATTTAGACTTTCTGCACATATTCTCTCCATAGAAACGGGCAGATACCATCATACCGATAGAAGCAATAGGATATGTAATCTCTGCAACATGAATGTACTAGAAGACGAATATCACTTTGTTCTAGTTTGTCCGTTCTACTATACTATAAGAGATAAATATATTAAAACTTATTATTATAATAAACCATCAACTCTGAAATTAACACAACTACTGTCCACCGATAACTCAAGAGAGTTAATTAAACTGTGTAAATACTTGATAACTGCTACCACACATAGAACAGACAACCTTGATTTATGAGTATGTTTTTATTTATGTATTTATTTCATTACTGTATTTTACTATCGACTGTGATAACTTTTAATAAGTCTATCCTGTAGACCTCACCATTCCCCGCAATGTGTACAATGTATTATTTTATTGTAAATATGTTTGTATGCCTATAAAATGTATATTTTTTGGCAAATAATAAACTACTTAAATCAGATAAAGACAGGCGATTTATATTGGGGGTGGGGGTTGTTTCGACCCCCGAACCCTCCCTCCCGCAGACTCGCCTGTTGCAGGATTCAATGACTGACTAAGACCAGGGGCAGATCTAGGGTTTGGCATTTTTAAGCATTTAGTGAAGTTTAACGACACCACTAGAGCATATTGATTTATTAGTCATCGGCTATTGGATGTCAAACATTTGGTAATTTTGGCATATAGTCTTAGAGAGGAAACCCGATATATCTGTTCCATTAGCAGCAAGGGATCTGCTGTATGCACCTTCCCACAGACAGGACAGCACACACCATGACCTTTACTATACCAATCATGGGGTAAAACCAAACGCCATCCCAGAGAATGGATCCACCGAGAGGATTCGATTGACACAATCAAATTCCTAAAGCGAGCGCTCTATCCACTGATTTGGATCCCGTCCTGTATCAAGTGACAGCATGTCCCTAACAGTTTGTTTGTTTTGTTTAACGACACCACTGGAGCACATTGATTAATTAATAATTGGATATTGGATGTCAAACATTTGGTAATTCGGACTCGTAATCATCAGAGGAAACCTGCTACATTTTTCCTAATGCAGTAAGGGATCTTTTATATGCACTTTCCCACAGACAGGAAAGCACATACCACTTTGTCCAGTTGTGATGCACTGGTTGGAACGAGAAAAACCCCAATCAACTGACAGAGATTATCCACGTGATAGTGGTAAGTTAGAGAGAAGTCGCTGTAGTTCTTGACCATACACCATCACCCCATTAAAACTCACTCTAGGTTGGATCCAGAAGTGGAATGCGAACCCCAAGACCTTTCATTACGCCAGCAAGATCTACAGGTGCTGGGTTTCGGGAGTCACCCCCACCTCCCACACCGGGTCAAAAAAACAATTCTCTATAATTTCCGGGGAAGCACGACTCGACCCCGCTATATACTTCGCTTGCCACAATCTATACACACACACACACACACACACACACACACACACACACACACACACAGACAGACACACACACACACACACATACACATATACACACACACACAGACAGACACACACACACACACACACACACACACACACCAAGCATAAATTTCTGCACACGCGCCTGTTAACAGCCGTCACATTTTGAAAGTCCGTTGGGGCCGTTCAACAATTACGTAACCCAACGTAGTGTTTTATACCTCCTCCCTCGTGTAAAAATAAGGCCACATTCTTCCGTGTAAAACAACGCTCGTCAATACCTCATCTCACTGATTTCCATGTCATAATGACAAAATTTGGCCAATATTATAACATTTTCTGTTTGTATTTTTGTTTGTTTGGTTTGGTAATAAATACTTAATAAAAAAAATCACCCTTTAAGGAACAAAATAGTAATGACTGGCTGCATTTTATTTAATAAATAAAAACAAGACAATTGTTTACGTAACTCTTAACAAACACCCTTCCCTCCCCCATAACGTTTCAAAACACATCTCATGACACGCCTACTCCCCCTGGTCCCTGTTCCACAAAGCGATCTTTTCCCTAAGATCACCTTAAGTGCATAGCTAGTGCAAAGCTACCTTATACACTAAGGTGATATTAGTGCTAAGACCACCTTAAGTGCATAGCTAGTGCAAAACTACCTTATACACTAAGGTGATATTAGTGCTAAGATCACCTTAAGTGCATAGCTAGTGCAAAGCTACCTTATACACTAAGGTGATATTAGCGCTAAGATCACCTTAAGTGCATAGCTAGTACAAAGCTACCTTATACACTAAGGTGATATTAGTGCTAAGATCGCTTCGTAGAACGGGGCCCTAGTGCGTTATGTAATTGTTGAACGGATAAATGAGGTGGCCGCTATGGACAAGTTATACGCAAACAATATCTTCAGTTACACAAATGTCACAATGAATGTGCTCCCTCCTCCTACAGCAGAGAATAACCCATTAGCTTTAGAAAAAGTGTATAAATACACCCAAATAGAACTCGTACACACAACAAGCACATTACATTATAATTATTTATAGCTTCAGGAACGCTGAAAAATAAATCTCAGCCGTAGTAAAAGATATTTGGTAAAACAAGATTTATATCGACGCATGTAACAATCATATTTTGCAAGGAACTTTACAATACTATCTCAAACCTTACCGTGTTAATTGCTACTGTGTGCACACGAGGTCGTTATCTGTCCCATATTTATAGTAATAAATCGAATTCAAGCTCCCATAACATCGTGAATTATCTCAACAAAAATGGCTTCTGGTAGAAACTCTCTTCTGCTAAAACAGCGCCGCGAGAAATCCCATACACGGTGGTGCCAATCGATAAGCTATCTTTGCAAGCATATTCCACTTAAAGTTGTCATTGACATTCATGAATAAGCAGAGGGAATCGATGTCTACCAATCGATAAACTACTACATCCGTACATACATTGCAATGTAGGTAGCAAACTTGAAAGAACTATCCCGAATTTGTAGCCATTGAAATAGACAGTGACTTAATGTAGTCATATCATGCAACACATAAGCAATATATATATATAAAAAAAAAAACTATATAAAAACGTTTCGCGTACAAAGCATTATACTAAAGGCATACTGTCACGGATTTAAGGACTTTATTTCTCTAAAAATGGATAATTAATAAAAATTACAAATCTAGATATAGCATCACTTTAACTGAGCCATGATGGAATGAAATCCATGTCAACCCTCTCAGCAATTTTAGTTTTTGATTTATGGACCATTGCCATAATTCAATTATTTTTACAAAATATCATTAATAAATGGAGTATGGTGGTTATGAAGATGTTTGAATGAAGTACATTTAGGGACAACTCAAATAATATTTGTTTAGGTAATACTTTGTTAGACTATTAAATAGGTCAGTGGTCTGTGACAATATACCTTTAATCACTAAACGTATTCGAGATTCCTTTGAACCACAAAAAAAAGAAGAAAGAAATGTTTTATTTAACGACGCACTCAACACATTTTATTTACGGTTATATGGCGTCAGACCACACAGATATTGAGAGAGAAACCCACTGTCGCCACTTCACGGGCTACTCTTTTCGATTAGCAGCAAGGGTTCTTTTATATGCACCATACCACAGACAGGGTAGTACATACCACGGCCTTTGATATACCAGTCGTGGTGCACTGGCTGGAACGAGAAATAGCCCAATGGGGACGGGGATCGATCCCAGACCGACCGCGCATCGAGCGAGCGCTTTACCACTGGGCTAGGTTCCGCCCCTCCCTTGAACCACGTTAAAAACCAAATTGTTGCCTACAGATTATTATAGGTAAAAGCCCAAATGCACCGACTAGACAGATATTAATATTATAAGCGAGAAATATGACGTAATTTTAATAATTAAAAATTAATGTATTGGTCAAAGATATGTTACAATAGCTACAATCTTAGGATAAAGAGACGATCCTGAGTTTATAGTCATTGTTAAGATCTTGTAACTTGTAGACTAACAGGAATATTTTAATTACTAAAATTACATATTAAAAAAAAAGATTTCTGAAATAAAATATCAGAAAACGTTTGTTTTGTTTAACGACACCACTAGAGCACATTGATTTATTAATCATCGGCTACTGGATGTCAAACACATGGTCATCTTGACATAGTCATAGAGATGAAACCCGCTACGTTTTTCCATTAGTAGCAAGGGATCTTTTATATGCACCATCCCACAGACAGGACAGCACATACCACTGCCTTTGATATATCAGTCGTGGTGCACTGGCTAGAACGAGAAATAGGCCTATAGGCCCACCGAAGGGGATCGATCCTAGACCGACCGCGCATCAAGCGAGGGTTTTCCCACTGGGCTATGTCCCGCCCTAAAATATTGGTTGCAGTATACTAAATGTGCTTCTGCCAGTCTCAGTGTTTACGTCAGGTCAAAGTTCACTTTATATCCTAATATATCTATATGGTTTTTTCGTAGGTACTTTATCGGAGATGGAATCCTGTTTTGGCTAATTGCAATCATTTAGGACAAAAAACACACTGAATATACAGACACTGATATTGTAAAGAACAAACTATATTTAGTATGTAAGTTTAGTCATTAAAATATATTTTAGTCGAAAACATTTTACAATGGCAGGCAACTCAGGGTAGTCACTTTAAAAGCTGCAAATCCCAGCAGCATCAGAACACTTGTGAGGCGGGATGTAGCCCAGTGGTACAGCGCTCGCTTGATGCGCGGTCTGTTTGTGATCGATCCCCGTTGGTGGGCCCATTGGGCTATTTCTCGTACCAGCCAGTGCTCCACGACTGGTATATCAATGGCCATGTTATGTGCTATCCTGTCTGTGGCATATAAAAGATCCCTTGTTACTAATGGAAACATGTAGCGTGTTTCCTCTCTAAGACTATATGTCAAAATTATCATATGTTTGACACCCAATAGCTCTAGTGGTGTCGTTAAACAAAACAAACTTTTTTCCAGAACATTTTCAGTAGAAATATTTTTTTTAATCACGCTACATACCAACATAAGCGTACGGGCTCCCAATTTTTTAGGAGGTGAGGTGTTTTAGGCAGGTTGACGTCTGCCCGAAAACACTGGCGTCGGTGGTGTCGTGGTTAGGCTATCGGACTTAAGGTTGGTAGGTACTGGGTTCACAGCCCGGTACCGGCTCCCACTCAGAGCGAGTTTTAACGACTCTGTGGGTAGGTGTAAATATTGTGGGTAGGATGATGGAAATACATGGTAAACAGGTTTTAAATCAACTTATTTTGCTCTAATATCTCTATCGATTTTGTCTGAAATTGAGGCTTTGTCCCCCCCCCCCCCTCCCCCTATATTAAACCGCATATTAAATTTAGACCCTCGTTTACATGGTCATGACGCGTTACGCAAAAATAAAATGGATCCAAGGTTTGGCGGAAACCAGTACCCCCCAAAATTATTTTGTCTTTTGTTTTTAGTTGTCCTTTTGACGATTTTGATTCAGATGCCCTTTTCCCGTTAATCCAATCTGATTGAAATCGGCTTCTACTAGTTATAGACCAGGGACCCGTCCCACGAAGCGATCTTAGCCCTAAGATTACCGTAAGCGCATAGCTACCCTATGCACTTAAGTTGATCTTAGGGCTAAGATCGCTTCATGGAACGGGGCCCAGTGAAGTAAATTTTAATCAGATTGCCGTTAATAACCCCACTCCCTCCCTTCGCAAACTATTGCCTGCATGCGTCCTGGGGTGTATAACGTGTGTAAGAAAGGCCGTGGCTTGTAGTGTACTGTCTGTGGAATGATACATGTATACTGACATCCAAAATAATTTTAACAAGGCTTGGAATTGTATTATAGCATATTCTAAGAAAACCAACAAACGGTACGGTGGGATATGAAAGTATCATGAAGTTCACCATTTAAACGTCACAACGCACTTCGTGATTCTTGCAATGTCTTTGTAACGTGGTTTCTAAATTGGTTCTTTTCGATTACCAACAATATTTATCAAATTACTCAAATTTTATGTTAAGTTTCTGTGTTGTCCAAAGACACATAACCGTAAATAAAAATGTGTTGAGTACGTCGTTAAAAACCCCTCCTAAAATGTTTCCTTCTTCCTTATGGCGACTCAACGCACCTCAGACGAGCGCTCTACCATCGGACTACACCCCTTCCCCAATGTTGAAAGCCAGCAAGTCAGTCGAAGCGAAGTGTTAACATAAAATAAAAATATAGATGTAGGAAGAGTAATAAACTGTATATAACGGAGTAGTGCCCTGCAAAAATACATCGACTAATACATCGACTTTTGTGAACTAAATACACGTATGACCTAAATGAAAATAGGCATATTACCTGCACAAGTAAACAAAGCTGCCAAATTCTCCAACGCTTGTGAGTACAGTTTCGCAGTTTTGGCACCAACTGCGAACATATCACGTCAAGCATAGCCGAGATAGCTTATTGATAGACTGTCTGTTTGAGGTTCTCTAGCTTTTAGGATCGATCCCCATCAATATACCTTTTTATTTTTATTTCACTTTTTAACCTCTCTGAGAGAGAGAGAGAGAGAGAGAGAGAGAGAGAGAGAGAGAGAGAGAGAGAGAGAGAGAGAGAGAGAGAGAGAGAGAGAGAGAGAGAGAGAGAGCGAGAGACAGAGACAGAGAACGAACTTTTAACATGCCCCTATACCACTACGGTTTCGGGTATAGAGTCAGTGGTCTGGTCCGGGACAGAATTAACCTCTGATTTAACTATTAATTCACGATTATTATATCGAAAAGCGTGGTATGTGCTATATAAACTTACTCTCTGTGTATGTGATTTTTAGAATTATTTTAATCTGTCGCAATTATTTCTCATGCAGTAAAGGTAGCGTGTTTCGCACTGGCGGATCTTTCTGTCTTTTCTTCTCTTTCTCTGTATCTTGTTTCCTGTATATAGGCACTGTTCCTCCTCGTGATGCAGGGGTGGCAACATTCTCTTGGGTTTCCTTAAGAGTGTCGAATACAACACATATTCCTCATCGTGGTACAGGGGTGGCAACATTCTCATGGGTTTCCCTGAGAGTGGCGAATACAGCACATATTCCTCATCGTAGTGCAGGGGTGACAATATTCTCTTGGGTTTCCTTGAGAGTGGCGAATACAGTACATATTACTCATCGTGGTGCAGGGGTGGCAACATTCTCTTAGGTTTCCTTGAGAGTGGCGAATACAGCACTGTGACGGAACATGCTCTTAATTTTGTTTTCGCCTGTGGCGATATTAATTGTTTTAGAGGGCCGTGTGCAGTTCCAATATGCACTTTAGCCCAGGTGGACACTTTGTTACGTAATACCTCTGCGCGACGGTCGTCGAGCTCTTTCTAATACACACCCAGACCACGTGCGGAGGCCATGTGGCCAGTAGTTACGTAATACCTCTGCTAGTTCGGTACGTTCGGGGTATTACTGGCGAACTAGGCGACGACCAGTCTAGGCTTGTAAGAAAAAAATACCGCTTAGTCGCTGTGGAAATAGCACTTGTAGGTATTCGGTGCCGCGATGTACCCCAGGCGATATTCGGATTTTATGATAAATAGCTAGGGTTTTAGAGATATCAGGGAGAAACAAAAGGAAGGCTCCAGGGGATCGTTGTCCGTCCGGACTGGTAAATATTTTATTTCTGCTCTGTGTATAACCTTGATGTGATTGATGTGACTTTAAATATTTTAATACTGTATTATACCAATATTATTTAGACGGTACTTCCGGTAATCTGACGCAGTAAACTGTAGGCTAACTGTTTTAATATATATAAAGCTTAACTAGTCATCCTAGAGGACCTAGGTAAACTGTAGGTTATTGTCTTTATTGTGATAGGTACCAGTATTAATTCTGTGTTACAAGATTACTGAATGAGTAGTTAAGAGTTAATTAAAAATTAACCAGTTAGGAATAGAGTTGTAATTCCTTTATTAATTAAGTTCCCCTGATAGCGTTTCTCAATTATCACACGTTACTGAATGAGTAGTAAGGGTTAATTAAAAATTAACCAGTTAGGAATAGAGTTGTAATTCCTTTATTAATTACGTTCCCCTGGAAGCGTTCCCAATTATCACACGTGTGGGTGATGTGTCACGGTGAAGTGATTACAATATTTGTAAACTAGACACCTAGAGATTAACTAATTAAGTGATCAGTTCTGGGTTGTTATTATTTGTTGTTGTTAATTAACTACTGCGGCAGTACATTTGTCAGCGTAGTAGTAATACAGATTCCAAAGTGTATTGTGTTTTTGTTGTGTTTTCTAGTGAACTAAACGTGCTATATTACATATACTTTATATAAGATCTTATCTCTGATCATACCTAGAAGAGCCACGCGGGTATAACTGCCCGTTACAGAGAGATCTAATAGATATACAGTTAGGAGAGATATTTGGATAATCGTGTTTCATTCAGTTACGGGTATTATAGGATCCCCGTGACAAGCACATATTCCTCATCGTGGTGCAGTGGTGACAATATTCTCTTGGGTTTCCTTGAGAGTGGCGAATACAGCACATATTGCTCATCGTGGTGCAGGGTTGGCAACATTATCATGGGTTTCCTTGAGAGAGGCGAGTACAGCACATGTTGCTCATAGTGGTGCAGGGGTGGCAACATTATCATGGGTTTCCTTGAGAGAGGCGAATACAGCACATGTTGCTCATCGTGGTGCAGGGGTGACAACATTATCATGGGTTTCCTTGAGAGAGGCGAATACAGCACATGTTGCTCATCGTGGTGCAGGGGTGGCAACATTATCATGGGTTTCCTTGAGAGTGGCGAATACAGCACATATTGCTCATCGTGGTGCAGGGGTGGCAACATTATCATGGGTTTCCTTGAGAGTGGCGAATACAGCACATATTCCCAATCGTGGTGCAGGGGTGGCAACATTATCATGGGTTTCCTTGAGTGTGTAGAATACAGCACATATTCCTCGTCGTGGTGCAGGGGTGGCAACATTCTCATGGGTTTCCTTGAGAGTGGCGAATACAGCACATATTCCTCGTCGTGGTGCAGGGGTGGCAACATTCTCATGGGTTTCCTTGAGAGTGGCGAATACAGCACATGTTGCTCGTCGTGGTGCAGAGGTGGCAACATTATCATGGGTTTTCTTGATAGTGGCGAATGCAGCACATGTTGCTCGTCGTGGTGCAGGGGTGGCAACATTATCATTGGTTTCCTTGATAGTGGCGAATGCAGCACATATTCCTCGTCGTGGTGCAGGGGTGGCAACATTATCATTGGTTTCCTTGATAGTGGCGAATGCAGCACATATTCCTCGTCGTGGTGCAGGGGTGGCAACATTATCATTGGTTTCCTTGATAGTGGCGAATGCAGCACATATTCCTCATCGTGGTGTAGGGGTGGCAACATTATCATGGGTTTCCTTGAGAGTGGCGAATACAGCACATGTTGCTCACCGTGGTGCAGGGGTGGCAACATTATCATGGGTTTCCTTGAGAGTGGCGAATACAGCACATGTTGCTCATCGTGGTGCAGGGGTGGCAACATTATCATGGGTTTCCTTGAGAGAGGCGAATACAGCACATGTTGCTCATCGTGGTGCAGGGGTGGCAACATTATCATGGGTTTCCTTGAGAGAGGCGAATACAGCACATGTTGCTCATCTTGGTGCAGGGGTGGCAACATTATCATGGGTTTCCTTGAGAGAGGCGAATACAGCACATATTCCTCGTCGTGGTGCAGGGGTGGCAACATTATCATGGGTTTCCTTGAGAGTGACGAATACAGCACATGTTGCTCATCGTGGTGCAGGGGTGGCAACATTATCATGGGTTCCTTGAGAGAGGCGAATACAGCACATATTCCTCATCGTGGTTCAGGGGTGGCAACATTCTCTTGGGCTTCCTTGAGAGTGGCGAATACAGCACATGTTGCTCATCGTGGTGCAGGGGTGGCAACATTATCATGGGTTTCCTTGAGAGTGGCGAATACAGCACATATTCCCAATCGTGGTGCAGGGGTGGCAACATTATCATGGGTTTCCTTGAGTGTGTAGAATGTAGCACATATTCCTCGTCGTGGTGCAGGGGTGGCAACATTATCATGGGTTTCCTTGATAGTGGCGAATACAGCACATATTGCTCATCGTGGTGCAGGGGTGGCAACATTATCATGGGTTTCCTTGAGAGTGGCGAATACAGCACATATTGCTCATCGTGGTGCAGGGGTGGCAACATTATCATGGGTTTCCTTGAGAGTGGCGAATACAGCACATATTCCCAATCGTGGTGCAGGGGTGGCAACATTATCATGGGTTTCCTTGAGTGTGTAGAATGTAGCACATATTCCTCGTCGTGGTGCAGGGGTGGCAAAATTATCATGGGTTTCCTTGATAGTGGCGAATACAGCACATATTGCTCATCGTGGTGCAGGGGTGGCAACATTATCATGGGTTTCCTTGAGAGTGGCGAATACAGCACATATTGCTCATCGTGGTGCAGGGGTGGCAACATTATCATGGGTTTCCTTGAGAGTGGCGAATACAGCACATATTCCTCGTCGTGGTGCAGGGGTGGCAACATTATCATTGGTTTCCTTGATAGTGGCGAATACAGCACATATTCCTTATCATGGTGTAGGGGTGGCAACATTCTCATGAGTTTCTTTATGAGTGGCAAATACAGCACACGCTGTATCTCTTGGAAATTTTAAAACGAGTTTTATTAGCATTTTTTTTCAAAGTGACAGACCCTAGTTTTTAAATACATTAATATTATGTTTTCAGTTTTGTGTTGATATTTCGGTGCAATATATAGTCCAGGCAATCTATGCCCAAATATATGGTAAACCCATCACAAATTGGAAAAGTAATGAAATGAACAGTGTTTGCTCAGAATATAGTCAAGAATAATATATTAAAAATGTAGAAAAATATAATGAGTGGAACAGACAGTAATTTGGTTTTAAAGTTAGTGTAGACTGAGCACTGATGTCATCAATTTTAGATTAATGCATATGTTTTAAAACGTACTTCCCAGGACATTTTGTACCCAAAGAGTGGCAATTCCATTGATCTTACATAATGTAAAGATGCTGATTAAAAAAAAAAAATGTTACCAACTGATATTACCATTATTTATTCATGAAAAATCAAGATGGCCGCCACATTATCTACTAAAACATGAAATGTAATGTCTAAATTTCTAACTAAGGTGCATTCAAAATATTAATAGTTATTCCTATGTTTTATATGTCTAAGAATTGATATATTTTATCCTTGAAATGTTTTTGTGTTATATATATATATATATATATATATATATATGTATATATATAATAAATCTAATATATCTATCAATATATCTGTCAATATAACCAGCAAACTGTAACCAAATTATACAAAACATTATTACTTCAGCTTCTAGCTGTCTAGGTGATAGTGTTACTTGTAAATGCATAAATCTCTGTTTTCATGGATAAAAATAACTTTTACCCTGGTTCTATGAAATATTACATAGAAATCCAAGATGGCCACCATGAACCTACTGAAATAGGAAATGTAATATCTCGACATCTACTGGGATACAGTCACTATATTAATAGCTATTCCTATGTTTTGTATATGATGAGGTAGGTATATGATGGGTCTGCTATGTTTTAAGAAGTCGTATTTTCATAAAATGAGTATAAATGCAGAAATGACCAATACTTTGAAAAACAAGAATTAACAGATGCATTAGTCTTTTTCAATCAGAATTTGGTAAAAAAAAATAATACATTAAAAATATAATTAATAGTAAAGTTAATAATGTGAACTTTGGTTGAAAGAGTTTCCTGATAATGTCAGGGTCACATTAAGTTATAATAAACATTTTAGAGAACTTTGACAATAACCAATGTTGTTGCTTGGCAAAACAAGGTTTACTAAAAAACGTATAACAATAATATTCCAATGCAACATACATTTAGAGATTTCTTTAAAACACGTGTATGTATTAATTTGTTATATTATCAAAATACCGGCCTCGGTGGCGTCGTGGTTAAGCCATCGGACATAAGACTGGTAGGTACAGGGTTCGCAGCCCGGTACCGGCTCCCACCCAGAGCGAGTTGTAACGACTCAGTGAGTAGGTGTAAGACCACTACACCCTCTTCTCTCTCACTAACCATTAATAATTAACAACTAGCCCACTGTCCTGGACAAACAGCCTAGTGTGCCCAGGACAGCGTGCTTGAACCTTAATTGGATATAAGCACAAAAATAAGTTGAAATGAAATGAAATTACCAGAAGAAATGTTACGTATTTTACCAGTGTTCATATTTGATATACTATTATCCTGTTCAATTATTTAGAACCAAAGTTTTTTGCAAATGTTACGTTTATTTCCTATTCGATATTTGTTTTCTTTGCATTTACATGAAAACAAACCCAAACCCCGACAGGTTTTATATACAAATCATCATATAAAATGCACGAAGTTGATTTAATTCCACTTTTTAAAAATCTCTGTGTCTTTTGAATGCACGTTATTTCTCCTATAAATAACTACGGTCATTTGCATATCAAAACATTGGGATCTGAGGCTACGTGAAGGCCATTATAGCTTGTTTCACTAAATCAAGGTTATTATTGTTTTGCAGTGTGTAACAGCATTGTCTAATCTTTCCGTTAAACATAGATGTAAACAAACAGAACATGTAACCCTTTCTTGTAGTATTTAATAAATTTAGTTAATGTATTATGTATTTTTATTTTATTATATCAATTATATATTAGCATACCATACCTAACCTAACACAACTGAGGCGTAGCACAGTAATAAACACAAATCACCTCACACACCGCAGGAATGTGCTTTCCAAATTTATAAATAAATTTAATGCAGGGCCGGACCCAGAAGACCGGGGGGGGGGGGGGGGGGGATAAAATGTCAAAGGCCACCAACATCAAATAATAATACAAAAGTTATTTAATTTGCCTCTAAATTGGGAACTCATACGTATATATATATATATATATATATATATATATATATATATATATATATATAGTATTTAGGGTGGTGCTAGGGGCTGGGGTTTGGGGGTTGGGTGTTACATTTGTAATGCGAAAAACCAAATGGCTATTGTTCGGACTCGTATGGGTTCAACCACTTTTTCATCCCGCAGACACAGCCCTGAATGTTCAAAATACGATAGCATTGCTTGGTCAATAGCATCATTATTTCGATCTATGACTGCACGTGCTATTGTAGCAATGTGTAAACCACGTAAAATACAAGTTAGGTAGGGTATATAAATTCATTGAAAATGTATTAGTCGACATTCTTGTTATTGTTATTTGAGGAAAAATATGGGTAAATCGAAAAACACTTCAGTTGATGTAAAATCGTGTATTAAGAACGTTTTCGATTATTTTGAAGATGAATATCAGCGCGATAGACCTAGGTATGCTTCTTATCGAATTGTCGATCGAGTTGCCGCTGCACTTAAAGTTTCAGTTTCAACAGTAAAAAGAACTGTGAAAAATCTAAGCTCTACGAATCCAAGCACAGAAATCACTGTTAAAAAACGCGACCGAAAACTCATCGATTTATTTGATAAAGATGTTATTAGACGACGAGTATACAGATTTTATAGAGAGGGCGAATTACCTACATTACATAAGATTAACGTGGCTTTAAGGGGTGGAATCAACATATCCATATCAACTTTACGAAGAACACTCCATGACCTCGATTTTAAATACCAACATATGTCTACAACCGGAAAAGTGATTTTTGAGGACGCCAATATATTAGACAGGAGACTGTCCTATCGCCATGAAATATCCAGTTTACGAGAGTGTATCAAGATGAGACCTGGGTGAATGTCAACCACACAACATCCCACCACTGGACAGATATCCACCCGGGCACAAGTACCGCCAATCACCTGCCGAAATCAGACGCTGCTGATCGAGTTCCTAAACTCTGTTCGGTGACTGGGAAGGGAAAAAGACTTATTATTTGTCATGCTGGCTGTGATAAATATGGATTGATAGATGGCTGTGAATTGATCTTTGAGGCTAAAAAAACAGACGGAGACTATCATGGTGAGATGAATCATGAAAATTTCATTAAATGGTTTGAAGAACAACTTATGCCTTCTCTACCAGAACCTTCTGTTATCGTCATGGATAACGCAAGCTACCACAACAAATTAACTGAGATTACACGATGTCCTGCACTAAACGCTAAAAAGGAAGAAATTCAGTCGTGGCTACGAAACAAAAATATACCTTTTGAGAGTAACATGACAAAGCCAGTTCTTTATGAACTTGTGAAAAGTAACAAATGTGCAAAGCAATTTGTTACTGATGATATTGCTGAACGCCATGGGCACTTGTGTCTAAGACTGCCGCCAAGACATTCTGAACTCAATCCGATAGAACTGATCTGGAGTCAAGTCAAAGGGCACATAGCTCGTCATAATGATGGTAAAATGACCACGGTACGGAGAGAACTTGCACATGCATTGAACTCTGTCACACCTACACACTTCTCTGACGCAGTTAAACATGTAATAAAGATCGAAGAAGATTTTAGAAAACAAAATAGTTTTATAAGAAATAAAATACCCCCTGTGATAGTCCCCCTTAACGAAGATAGTGATGAAGAAATGAGTTCGTCGACTGATTAAGTTATTTCTCCATACCCATCAGGAGTATTACTTTAATGTATGCATGAACTCTTTAACACCAAAAACAATTTATTTCCATATCATTCACTATCAAACAACCTAACAACCTATAAACTAATCGACTAGAAATGCATATAGACTACACATACATACGAGAGAAATGTTTATTTAACGACGCACTCAACGCATTTGATATACGTTTATGTGGCGTCAGACAAAACGGTTAAGGAGCATTATGACAGTGAGAAAGAAACTCGCTACCGCCACATGGGCCACTGTTTCCGATAAGCAATTTTGATCAGCAATAAGGGACGTTTTATATGCACCATCCCATAGACAGGATAGCACATACCACAGCCTTTATACATCAGTTGTGGTACACAGGCTGGAACTAGACACAACCCAATGGGTCCACCATGTGGGATCGATCAGTCGACCTACCATGAGCGAACGCTTTACCTCTGAGCTACGTCCCGCTCCATATACAAAAGAAGCCTTAAGTGGGGTTGGGGTTGTGCAGAGGGTCACACCTCCACCAATCGCATGCATACCATATTCTTCTCTCTCTCTCTCCCTATAACCATAGATTAAAATATGTTGAGTGCGTCGTTACATAAATGATGTCTCTCTCTCTCTCTCTCTCTCTCTCTCTCTCTCTCTCTCTCTCTCTCTCTCTCTCTCTCTCTCTCTCTCTCTCTCTCTCCCTTCAGCGCGCGCGCTTGTGTATTCCACTATATAATTATAATATTTGATACATATTTTTTTTTCAAACTGAGGTTTTGTCACTTGAACTCCCCACCTGAATCCGCGCCTGCTTCATGTTTACAGATATTTTCTTAAATATAGGTCATACTACGATTTGTGCGGATAGGACGATATAACCGAACATTAGTTTGAAACGCACTATAGAATGATGCTTTTGATATGCAAATGTCCTTAGTTATTTATAGGAGAAATAACGTGCATTCAAAAGACACAGAGATTTTTAAAAAGTGGAATTAAGTCAACTTCGTGCATTTTCTATGATGATTTGTATATAAAACCTGTCGGGGTTTGGGTTTGTTTTCATGTAAATGCAAAAAACAAACAAATATCGAATAGGAAATAAACGTAACATTTGCAAAAAACTTTGGGTCTAAATAATTGAACAGGATACGTTGACAATTCAGCATTATGATTTATTTGTAATACGACACACATTGAAACGTAACAGAACTAGTTTTTATAGTTTTGCCCTTGTATTACATGATCCACGTTGTTATTTTGTTAGTCAGCTTGTTATCCCAAGCCTGAAACAATAGTTGTAGTTTACACATATATTACAACAATTAAAAGTACTGAATGATTTCGTTTTCTAGATGTCGCAGTGTTTGTGTAAATATGGGCGTTTTCTTTCATTATGGGTCAATATGTTAATTGAAAATGTTGTCTCACTACATATCCAATAAAAACAATAATTAGATATAGCATTTTCATTATCACAGTCCACGAAAGCAAGAGTCACATTTAAAAGCATAATATACAAACCTGATTAGTGTGAAATATATCTTTGTTGGATTTTTTCAACGTCATATTACTGTGGATAGTATAAAAATGTCTGACTATTTTGACCATTTCTTCTGAAATGTACGGGGATCAGATACTACTTATTGATACAATGTGAGTATCAATTCTTTGTTCTTGTTTATGCACACTCAACACATTTTATCTTCCACAGTTATATGGCGTCGAACTTAATGTTAAGGACCACATAGATACTATTAGATTAATAGCAACTGATCGTTTATAAAACAAAGAAAGAAATGTTTTATTTAACGACGCACTCAACACATTTTATTTTACGGTTATATGGCGTCAGACATATGGTTAAGGACCACACAGATTTTGAGAGGAAACCCGCTGTCGCCACTACATGGGCTACTCTTCCGATTAGCAGCAAGGGATCTTTTATTTGCGCTTCCCACAGGCAGGATAGCACAAACCATGGCCTTTGCTGAGCCAGTTATGGATCACTGGTCGATGCAAGTGGTTTACACCTACCCATTGAGCCTTGCGGAGCACTCACTCAGGGTTTGGAGTCGGTATCTGGATTAAAAATCCCATGCCTCGACTGGGATCCGAACCCAGTACCTACCAGCCTGTAGACCGATGGCCTACCACGACGCCACCGAGGCCGGTGATGATCTTTTATAAGTCCCATCTCACATAACACTCATACGACATTACCAGGATTATCAGATGGCGTCCAGTAGGTCATTGATAGTAACTCACTTTTATATATGATATCATTGCATCGTGGTTAGACATTGAGATATTTTTTTCACACACTATACACAGTATTTGTCATACAAATATGGAGATGCTTTCTTTGCTTCTTATATTGGATTCCAAGCTAGTCCATCTATAATATGGGGCGGATTATGCTTTAGGTAAGGGGGGTTTCCGAAATAATATGTAAATGTTTATAATTTGAAACAGTCATGTTTCCAGTAACATTGGGGGTTAGGGGTAGGTAAGCAGGCTTTTTTTTTCAATCGTGCATGAATGAGGGGACGAGAGGGTACACACATGTGAACATCAATTTAGATCTATGTGGTCGGGTTGGGGTGCAACTAGGAAACCCGCCATAATCCGCCCCTGATAATGGACTGATAGCAAAGGTCTAGATGTGTTGGGGAAACAAATAATGTCTCGTGAATGTGCTAATTAAGTAACAGACTGAAAGATACAAGTGCGAAAGACCATGCAAAAGCAGATGCTGACCATCTTATTTTAAAGTCTATAGCACCAAATCAAATCTCATAGACGACAATAGCAAATGTGGCTACAATCTGCTACATGCTATGTTTCAATCGATCTTTAAATCAGAAACAAAAACGATGTTAAGATGCCAGTTTGAGATATGCTAGAAAGCGCTCTTAACTACCCCCTCCACACAGACACTGTGGCACTCTGCACGTTTCAAACGCAATACTATGGTACGTAAACGAACACCAGTTCAAATTACTATGACGAATTGTCTAGCCTCACGTAACAACACTTTTTGACAACAGGTTCTGTCACATATCTCACCAGAAAGGAAAGCTTTTATTTAACGACGCACTCAACACATTATATTTACGGTTATATGGCATCAGACCACACAGATATTGAGAGAAACCCGTTGTCGCCACTTCATGGGCTACTCTTTTCGATCTTTTATATGCACCATCCCACAGACATGGTAGCACATGCCACGGCCTTTGATATACCAGTCGTGGTGTACTGGCTGGAACGAGAAATCATATCTCACCAATGACAGGCGTGACCATATTTAATACTCTCTTTAGAGTTTGTCACACTTCAAACTTCGACCGGGTTGTTGGAGAAAAATCGGTGTGGTGGCCTTACATCCTCTGTTGGGCTGTTAAAACTGTGTGAGAGCCGTTATTGGGGTGCGAGCCGTTATTGGGGTGCGAATTCTACTCCGACCAGCCTTTAGTTCGATGACTAAACCATTACATTACAGCAGCCAGTAAGGCATATTGCACATGAAATAATAGATATTGAGAATGAAATGGCAATCACAGCAGCAGGTAGAAGGTAGAGTATACGACATATTGTTGCTAACACTGCAACACTTTTCAAAATAACACATATGTTACTTTCATTGAAAGTGTTAGATAGCTATTAAAGATATTCTCATAATGTTTAATTGAATACAGAAATATAAAATTAAAATGTTAGTGTTCCCAAACTTATTTTAACTAACATAGCTTCAACGTTGAATTAAAAATTGTTCCACTATTTATATTGTCTACATTTTTGATATGTTAGTTTGTATTAGAGAGAGAGAGAGAGAGAGAGAGAGAGAGAGAGAGAGAGAGAGAGAGAGAGCGAGAGAGAGCGAGAGAGAGAGAGAGACAGACAGACAGACAGAGAGACAGAGAGAGAGAGAGAGAGAGAGAGAGAGAGAGAGAGACAGAGACAGAGACAGAGTGAGAGAAACAGACACACACAGAGAGAGAGAGAGAGAGAGAGAGAGAGAGAGAGAGAGAGAGAGAGAGAGAGAGAGAGAGAGAATATTTTTACATGCACCTATACAACTACGTTTTCGGGCATTTTGTATTAGATACTGAGTTGAATACAGTTGAAATTAAACCTTTTGCAATTTGTGATGAGTCTTTCATTATATTTCCTGGACTAATAAATATTTTGTTTATGACAGCTCCATACACTGTTTAGGACAGCTCCATACACTGTTTAGGACAGCTCCATACACTGTTTCAGGGTCTCACTTCTTTATTCAGTGCTATATTTTAACTTTTGACTAGGATGACACACAATAGCTGATTTATCGTCCTGGGCCGGTATCTTTAAACATTCATTCATTCATTCAATCAATCAATCATGCATTTATACATTCATTATGTGTTTTGTGTTTATCAGGTCAAATCTTTCGCTCTCCGCCCCGCCCCCCTCTCTCCTCCCCCTCCCCCACAATCGCTATCGCTCATCCCCTCTCCCCACTCCCTCCCTCCCCCACTCTCTCTCTCCTCCCCCCTCCCCCTCTCTCTCTCCTCTCTCTCCCCTCCCGTCCGACTCCCCCCCTCTCTCCTCCTCTCCTCGTCTCTCCAACGCCCACCGCTCTCTCTCCTCTCCCTCTCTCTCCTCTCTCCTCCAACCCTCTCCCTCCGAAACGCGCTCGATCTCCCAATCTCTCCTCTCCCATCCTCTCTCTCTCTCTCCCCTCCACAGGCATAATTAATATATCTCCTGGGAAGGTAACTTAATATTGTATATCAGTATCAGCGTAAAGGCATCACCTGTGCCACCATTTTAGACCTTTTAAAATAATAGAACAACCGATTTAAGAATGATCCACGGACACTGCACCAAACAGCATCTACAATTCAAAATATCTACAAGTAGAACACATCACAGCCCCGGGTTGCTTGAAATGTCCAGTTATCTATATTATTATGAATTATTTATCCACCACCCCCATCCACACGATCAACACCCATCCCCCCACCCACCCACAACTTCGTAGACTACTGTCGCGGATCTAGTGGGTATACTACGCCTCCGAAGTCGGTTAATTTAATTTTATTTTTAATTATGTCTTGTTTAGGTCTATAACTAATTGATGTGCAAGCACTCTGTCCTGGTTACACATATCTGGGTTGTCTGTCCGGAACAGAGGTCAGTGCTTACTTGTTAATGGTTAGTGATACGAACCCCCGTACCTGCCAGCATCTGAACCCATTTAGTAACAACTATCATCGAGGATGGT